>NC_044351.1:21839624-22086042 GCF_007364275.1 Archocentrus centrarchus | reverse complement strand
GCAGTGCAGCGACCCCTGCGAGCGCAATGAGATGAAGAAAATGCAGGCAGGTAGGAAAGTGAATTCCATCAACTTCCTCTTTGTCATAGTGACATTCAAGGCAGCAGCACCTTTGGAAAATTTGCAACAATCTGTTCGTATTCCTGTTTCCCAGGTGAGTACTGCTGTTGGATCTGTACAGCCTGTGAGCCTCATGAATACCTGGCGGATGAGTTTACCTGCTCGCCTTGCGCTCCTGGCCAGTGGCCCACTGATGACCTGACGTCCTGTTATGACCTTCCAGAGGACTATATAATGTGGGAAGATGCCTGGGCCATTGGCCCAATTACCATTGCCTGTGTAGGGTAAGTGACAGAGGATTTTGAAAATATACAAATTACTGTTATAAAATATGCTTAGAAATATGAGTGGTAAATTTGCTACTGATAGGCTGCATGTGTGTTAGGCAAACATGGAAAGTTGGACAGTAGCTCAGTACAGTAGCTCATAACATTTAGTAGGTGGGAAAGAACGTGTATATATTGTCAGCTGAGGCTCAATATTACACAGATATAGAGATTTTCCATAGCTATACACATGGGCCTGTACTGATATCAGAAGATTTTCTTGATTGTTTTGATACATTTTGTTACTTACAGCCATACTGTAGTTGTGTAACAGAATATAAGCAGCAACTTTATGACATTGATTGTCTGTCTGGCTGCAACTTCGTCCCTGTCCCCAGGTTCATGTGCACCGGCCTGGTGATTTGGGTGTTCATCAGACACAACAACACACCACTGGTGAAAGCATCAGGTAGAGAACTGTGTTATATCCTCCTCTTAGGAGTCTTCATGTCCTACGCCATGACTTTCCTCTTTTTGGCCAAACCTTCTCCGGCCATCTGTGCCCTGCGCCGCCTTGGCCTGGGTACATCATTTGCTGTCTGCTACTCTGCCCTCCTCACCAAAACCAACAGAATCGCCAGGATTTTCAATGGTGTGAAAGACGGAGCGGGAGCAGTGAGGCCACGCTTCATTAGCCCATCCTCTCAGGTGAGTGATTGCAGCATCGTGTCTATCCATCTGCATCAGCCAGATGGATGGATGGACAGATAAACAGTGGATCTTGATAACCTTACTTCCTCTCTTTCCTTTTTTTCAGGTGTTCATCTGTCTGAGTCTAATCTCTGTCCAGTTAGTAATGGTGTCAGTATGGCTGCTGCTGGAAGTCCCTGGCACACGTCGCTTTACATTGCCAGAGCGACGACAGACTGTCATCCTGAAGTGTAACGTACGTGATTCCAGCATGCTGCTGTCACTGGGATATGATGTGCTCCTGGTCATCTTGTGTACTGTGTAAGTTTGTCACAGCTAAACTGGCACTGATGAGTATATAAAAGGTACTATAGAAAGTAGTTTGTTCTGCAGCCTGGGCAAATTAAATCAACAACAGCTGCACTGAGTTCTTAGATGGAAATTCAGTTTTCAGCAGAATAAATATTTTATCAAATCAAAAATGTGGTTCTCTTTCACTAGGTATGCCTTCAAGACCAGGAAGTGCCCTGAGAACTTCAATGAGGCCAAATTTATTGGATTCACCATGTACACCACCTGTATAATTTGGCTGGCCTTTCTTCCCATCTTCTATGTTACATCTAGTGACTACAGGGTATGGTACTGAACATACAGATGCATGCACAAGTATTTGTTACTGTAATTAAGGAGGACACTCATCTGACTCTACCCCAACAAGATCAAACAATCCTAACCTTAAATAATATCTAGCATCAGCACAACTGATATTGCACTCATGATGGCATGCTAAATACAAAGCTACATTCTAAAGTCAGGTAATGTATCCTAGCACGAAGTCTAGAGATAAGGAAAAATTTTTTACCCTGCTCCCTCAAAAATTCACTGGATTTTGTTTAATCAATACTAAAACTAATGTGTACAAAAGACAAATTTCCAGAGTTAAATACATTGGGCTGTTTGTACTGAATTAATCATATTTAGTTTCATTGTCTCATAGACCACAAAGAAAAGTTGGATGGAGAAAACCTGACATCACCTACTGCTTAAGAGTCCGAAAAAAAATTCTGTGGACGAGTTACATAAACATAATGTAGTTGTGATGAAGGGGGAAATTAGCTATAGACACCAAACTATGTTCCCAACTGTAAATTTTTATTTCTGCAGTAAAGTTGAGCATTTTACCAAAGAAGTCTGTGGAGATTGATGCACTTTTAGGTATGCAATGTAAGTATGTGAGCAGATTTGTCTCCTCAATGTGATTTTAAAAAGATGCATAGCTGACAAAGCAGGGACCACATAGGTGTAGTCACAACTTAAACAATTCCTAATCCTGTTGGCAAATGTCCCAGCTGTGCAGAACTGGGAGTGACACACAGACAGGCTCTGTCAAACTGCTGACACAGGTCCAGATTTAACAGCAAAGGGGAGTGAATGTTCACCTGAGCCATACAAATCTTAGGCATACACACACACACACCCTTAAACACACAATCCACAAATGCACACGTTGTATCAAAGGGCGCAAGAGAGGAGTGCTGATCGAGTGCTGATGCAAGGGCTGCTTATTTGATCCCCATAAAATATCAAATAAATGATCCACTTTCTCTTACTTTCTCTCTCTCCTCTTCACCTTGCTTTTTTTTTTGACTTTGTAATGTTACTGTAAAATTAGAAAGGTATGGGAAAACATCATATATAGTCAGAGGAGATGTTGAAGGGTTGATTGCTAATGTGTTCAAATGTACTTTGCCTTCAATGGGAAATGCTGTTATTCAACCATCTATAACACTTATGATAATGATTATGGCAGTATACAGCAACATATAGCACACACTGGAGATCGGGAATCGAGAGAGAGTAAGATTGTATTTACTTGGCATTGATTTCAGAGAATGAAATTAAAGCTTCTCTCCAGTGAGAGACTTAAGCTTGGCTACTGTGGTCTCTGTTGATTAAAAGTCTTTTATTGATAGATTCTGTAATTGTTACCCTCTACACTGTTACAAGCTAAGCAAGTATGCTAACAAAGAGTTGTGCACTCACTTTACATGCATCATTAGCTACAATATGTGCAGACATAGAGCTCCATTCCTTTAATGTCTTTACTAATGTTTATGTTTTGCATTTAAAGTGAATTGGCTCTAATATCTAATTTTATTTAAAGCATTCAGCTGTGGTTTTAAAAATGTTCATTATTATAGATTATTATCATTAGCTTGTAATAGCAACTGAAACAGTGCAAAGGTATGCATATTGAGTTAACTGGTGATTCTAAACTAGCCATAGATATAAATGTGTGCATGAATGGTTGTTTGCCTCCATTTGTCAGTGACAGACTGACCCTGTGACAGCTTGGATTGACGGATGGATGGATGGACAGATGGATGGACAGACGGATGGATGGACAGACGGATGGATGGATGGATAGATGGATGGATGGAATGGGTGGCGGGCAACTTGTGCAACCTGGGTCATAATTACTGTCTTGTTTTTTCCTCTGACAGGTCCGACTACTATCCATGTGTATCTCAGTCAGCTGAGTGGCTTTGTTGTCCTGGGTTGTATGTTTGCCCCAAGGTCCATATCATCATGTTTCAGCCCCAAAAGAATGTAACCAGCCACAGGCTTAACCTTAATCGCTCTCAGTGTCAGTGGGGCTGCCACTTCATATGCATCTCATGGTAAGTTTTTTTAATTTCTATTCCTCTGTCACGTGTGTGTGCAACATTTTGGATTCAGCACAACAAATAGTGCTGTATTTTCCTGTATATTATTATTAATATTCCCACTCTCCACACTTAACAGTTGGCAACCATTGGCATGTTTTCATGAAATAGTGCTTCTGTTTCCACAAAATTCCCCTGTGATGTGGCCAAAGAGCTCAATTTTATTTTATCTCTGACCTATCCAGATGTTGCTGTGCATACATCAGACACTGACTTTAGTGATGAGGTCGCAGATAATGTTTTATTCCTGATGACTCTTTGATGTAGACCTAGTTTGTGCTTTAGTGCTGCACAGTGGAACAGTGCACCACCACGCCTATTTTAGCTAAGCTTCCAGCAACTGTTTTTGCAGTGGTTGGTTTTGATTTGATTTCCTGCCCAGCAGACCTGCAGTTTTATCTAACGTTTTCTCTCAGATGTTGTCTTGATTTCCACAGTTTCTCTAAACTCCCGTTGCTTAATGACTTTTTGGACAGTGGAAATTGCAAACCAAAAGAACTTAGGATATATTTAGTGTCTGCATTGCAAATAAGCTAACAATTATTTTATTTTTAGATCGTTCATTTGCTTAAAGCAGCCCAATTGGTGTGTGATTTCACAGTTTTTTTCAACTGTGGATTGTTATCACCTGACAACTCCTAATATCAGTACAAGTCCCAGTGAGCAATTTAAGATTTAGTAAAAAATTGTTTGTTTTTTTTATTGCTGCAGGCTCAATTTTACTTCTATATATATGTGTGTATTTTGCAATTCTGTGTGATAAAGATTTTTTTTTTCTTTTTGTTCTTTTAAGAAAAATTTTTTATATTACTTTATCACCGAAAAAAATCAAATATTTAACTATGTTTATATCCCCTGTTGTCAAAGACAACAGTCAGCAGAGCTGATCCGATACAGAGCAGCCCGGCGTCCGTCCGTCCGGCATCATTCAGCTTTTTGGTAAATTCGCTACTTCTCAATCATTTATATTTGAAATCTTCTGAAACTTGACACAAATATTCTTTGGGTAAGGTTCTACAAAATACGGAGAGAATTTTTTTAAATTTTGATTTTTTGGGGGTTTTTTTCTCCAAATTTTCGAGAAATACTGTATGTGTCATGATCTGCAGGATAAGCAGGCCATTAATTATGAACAGGGCCCAAATGCAGGATGCGTGGAGGCAGATGGTCAAACAGAAAATGAGTCTTTTATTAGACTGAAGGCAGGGAATCAAGGATCGAACACAGAAGTCTAAAACAGAACATAACCTTACTAAAGCATGACCCTAGGGTGCTTACTGAAAACTGTAAAACCTAAACTTTTTCATAAAACTAGAAAAAACATTTTTTTTTTTTACAAATTTTCAAGAAATACTGGACATTGATGTTTAACTTCAGTTGCTACTCTTTCCTTATTTACTTTCTTATTTTTCTGAAACTTGTCATGAGTATTTTATTGGGCAGTGATCAACAAAATATTGCAGACAGATTTGTGATTTTTCACAATTTTCTAAATTTTTAAGAACTATTACACATTGATGTTTAACGTCAATTGCTACTCCTTTGTTATTTATTGGCAAATTCTTCTGAAACTTCATTTGGCAAAGATTACAGAATTTTGCAGACAGATTTTTAATTTTTTTTACTTTTTTATTTTTTTAAAAATTTTCAAATTTGTAAAGCATGAGAAAGTATCAGCTCAGTGATGTTAACCTACAGCCAAATTAGTTTCCATCTGATATATCACATATTGTACAAGTAAAACATTTGACAGCTGCTTCTCTATAGGCCAATGGGTCTCTTGTATTTAGTTTCTGTCTGAGTAATTATTGTAACCCCCATCTTCCATTTCTTTTTCTAGCTTCTGTCAGCGCCCACTACGTTCCTACTGTGTGCAACGGGAGAGAAATTGTAGACTCCACTACTTCCTCTCCTGTGACCACATCCACTCTGCTAAATCTGCCCCTGCGACTGTTAGCCAGTTGATGAACATGATCCTCTTCTTTCCCCACACACATACATATGTACACATACACGCACAAACAGGACATCTTCCTCGTGGACTAGAACTGTATCGTTTCACATATGTAGAAAGTGTGTAACTATATGGAAATTATTTTCTAGGGATGTATATACATGGAATCAAAATTGTTGTATGTAGAGAACAAAAGAACAAAAAAAGTTTTTAGGAGGAATTTTTGGAGCCTTTGTTTTGATAGCTTTGTTATGATGCAGTGTAAATACATGCGCTTACTCATGGTAGGAGGGGCTGTGTCCCTCAGTCTGGATGCACATTTGTGGCTCTGCTTGCCTCACCTGCAATATCCCACAGACTTTTTATTCTCATGCTTTTTTTGTAGGTCTCATTGTAATAACAAATGATGTATGTATTTCTATTGTGGTATCTGTACATTTGTATATTATGCTACTGATGGTTCAAACAGCACAATGTTGATGGTCTTACAACCCTAGAGTGAATGTGGACTGAAGCATAACTGGACTGGTTAGAAACAGCTGGAATGGACGTGTACAAAAATCCCTCAAATTCATTAACTTTCAGTTTGAGAATTCATCTGCTGACATCTTGACAGATGCGCTTTGCATCCTAGATCTATTTAAGAACTTAATGGGCTGTTTTTGCAGGAAAGTATGTTTTGCTTTTGATACAAATGTGCATTTTTTTCTATTTCTAATCATGGGATCCCTTTATCTTAATGGCCATAGTTCCAGACATGTGTTCACCAAAGCAAACAGTATTTTACTCCCACTCTTAAACTGCTGTTCTATGGAGGATTTCTGTAATGGATTGCTAATAATAACTAATAGCAGGGCTGAAAAGATACAGTACAACAAACACTTTTTTCTGCCTCAAAACTGTCAACACAGACAGTGCAGCAATAGTTGTTTCGACAAAAGCAAACTGGTGTCTTACCCTGTAATTATGAACTTTATGTACTCAAATGACTCAAACGCTAATGGAGGAAAATGGTCTGCTTCATGAATACATGCTGAATTCTCCAGCTGGAGGGGAATGGTAGCTTATATTTCTGTGCCCCATAGATACAGTATGTGGTGATGTTTTGAATATGGCTATGTGCCTTAAGTATTGTTTGATAATGCTCAGGTAGAAGTTGTAAAAGATCGATTTTACATTACCAGCTGCAAAGCCCTGTTTGGTGAATGGAAAAGTGGTCTCACTATAGAGAACATGCAGTTAGTTTTATTCCCTAACAAGCCTTCTGCCATTGATTGTTTACCTGAATTACTGAAACGCGCGACTCTGAGGAATCCCGGGTGAAAGTGACTGTCTCTACTACCATATCTTTCCCAGTCTGTTATTTAAAAAATGACAGGGTATTTCTGATATATACCCATATATTTTACAGCTTAGCATCTCCAGTAAAACGAGGGAGGGAAGAGAAGCTCGTATACCATTAGATCGAGTCTTTTGACTCATTGAGTTATCGAAGTGTGCGGTTTAATATCTGTGTTAAATGTGTTGATGTTGAGAGGCACAGAGGAGCAGCTGCTTTGGCAGTCCAGAAGAGAGGCTCACGAAAGGAAGCACGGCACACAATGTCAGCTGCTGGCTGTCCCAGCTAACAAACGGATGTTAGAGAAGAACTCATATCCATAAAGTACATAAAATTATCAAAAACATCCACACACATCAAACTGTCTGTTTCAGGCTTGGAAATGTGGCAGACTCGCTGCTGGATGACAGTTCTGAGGTGGTGGAATAATGATTGTTGCGAGAGAATTTAAATCTTAGCAGACTAATTTAGCATATTTCCTTTTATACAAGGGACACATGCAATAATTTATTGCATTTAAGGTGGTAGTAAATTATTAATAAATTGATCTTAAATGTTTACATATGATATGCTGTCTAGAATAAAGTGTGACGTTATATTTGATGTTTTCAGCAAAATATGTGATCGGAATCAATTATTTTCTTCCCCAGTCGAGAATTTTAAACTGTTCAAATTTCATACAGCAGATATGGGTAGAACTGTTGAACATTCATCTCATGACTGGTCTACACCTTTGCGCAGCCTGTCTCCAAGAGCACCCTGTGATTCTCACACTGAATGAATAGATTGAAAGAATTTCAGAGGATGCGCCAAGATGAGCCGACCTACATTGTTCGTGTGTGTTTAGGTGCAGAGAGCAGCAGGAGAGAGCGCTGTGCAGAGCAGAGGGAAGCTGCTGCTGGATTATGTAAGCACTCCCACAGCCCAGAAGTCACAGTGCTTCTATGGAAGCTCAAGCAGCTCAGAGATATCGCAGTCTTTGTTAGAAGAAGGCTTAGCCATTCACTCAGTGGTCCTGCTCCCACAAGATACACCAGCATGGCGTTGCTATGGACAACCACCAACACATCCGCTGCTGGAATGTCTGTTTGTCCGCATGAAGAGGAGGGCGAGAGGAGGGGTGAGGAGTTGCCGAAAAAAGAGGAAAAGAAAGAGGGAAAACGAGTTGCTGGTTGTGATTCAAATTGGCAGTGACTGATGAGATTTGGCTCAGCAAGTCCTTGTACCCTACTCCCAGCTTTTAATAGTTGCACAAATAGAGTACTTAACCCTGTTCTCCACTCATTTAGTCCAGGGACCAGTCTCTGACAACAGTCTCACACTCTTCTTTTAACCTCATCTCTCACATTCTGCCTGACCCCTTCAACCTTTCCCTCGCCACATTTGTCCACCTCATCTCCACTCGATGTGTGAAACTTGCCACACAGTTGGTCTCAGCCAAGACCACCTAAGCAAGACCAACAGACTGGTAGGCCATACTTGAACTGAAGCACTTAGATCTGGGAGCCCACAGCAGCACATGCTATCGAGGCATAAGGAGGTTTGAAAAGGGTTTAACGGATGTTAGACAAAAGATTTGGAGAGTTTATGGGAAAATCTGTTGGAATTCAGAAGTAAAAAATGCTTTACTTTGAAATACATCACCTATCTGAGTTTATCATGTCATGGACCAAGTAACTCTCTCTGGAAGCTTCTTTAATTGGCTTTCCTCATGAATATCCTTTACAAGCAGCCATCCATTATGAACATTGTTCCCTATTCAGCCTCTGCCAACTGCTGTGCGCTCTGCAAAGATCTCTGTGCTATAGCCCCTGCTATATAACAGAATGTGTCCTTGGCCTCTTTGAGCAAGGCAAGATCTCTGCAGGCAAAATGAAGATGAGGTTTAATGAACTCTGGAACTGGTCAACCACAAAAGCAATAGTTCCGTGTTTATGGTATGTGCAATAATGAGGCTGTGATGACATCATAATAATAAATGAGCAAAAAGCTGGTTTTGACTGCACATCCTTCTGTCTGTTCTCAAAATATATCAATAAATGCAGACAAAATCCATGCTGAAGTGTAGATACATTTGTCTCTCCAGCAACATTAACAACCCACATGGGCTCTATTCAAAGTGTGTTTTGGAAAATGTTGAAAGTTGGTTCTAAAACTCTGCCTCATCTGTTCCCCAAGTGATGGCACTCCAGTTAAACCATCTACCAGAGAGTCCCACGCTTTTGGAAAATGTAGTGTGAAGGTTCAGTCACTTAAAGTAAGATTGTGTTTATAAAAATACCCCAAAAAGATAAACGGGCAGTCTTTTGGTAATTTTCTATCTTTCACTGCAGTCAGTAACATAGTTCGACACAATGTGTGTTAAAGAAGTATTTTAATTTTGCTTTTCTTTTAGAAAAGTTAGCCACATGTCAGAGTGTTGCTGAAATCTTATCATGTGTTTAATTTATTTAAATGGTTTCTGTAGAGAACAATTTGGGCTCTTGGACTCTCTTGTATACTAGCGGGGATCGCCCTCCGGTGGTTAGCTTCAGTGATTACACTAATAACCTTTATACCCCAGTGCTGTGGTTTACAACGCGTTTCCAATCTCAATAAACGCTATGACCCACCACAGTTTTACAGACTAGTGGCTGGTAACTTTCAAGAAACCTGTACCTAAAATTTATGCTTGTAAAAAGCGAGAACCCAGGCAAGAATCAAAGGGACATTCAATTAAACACTGAGCGTTTGCCTTTTAAATCTTAATGTTTGACTGACCTCTGCAGGACGATATAGTGAATGCCACTGTAGCAATGTGAGGTCTTAGAGCCACATAGTCTTGCAGTTTTCTCAATGGCTTTGGTGCAGTTCTCACCACTCTTAATGCAGTTCTCAAAATAGTTAAGGCATTTTTCATAACACAGACTCACTGTGCAAAAGACACAAAAACAATCAAAACCTTTTTCATATAGTCAAAACATACAGTCAGTCAATCACTTTGCCTCTGTGATCAATAAATAACCTTTTCACCTCTGTTTAAGACTTGGACGCCAATTTTTTTTTTTTTTTTAACTTGTATTAAAACTTTACTTGGAAAGAGTACTGCAAAGATTTGGCCCTAATGTGCAATAAAAAAGTGTTTAAGACAAAAATGGAAAATGAAGGATTTATTTGATACTTTACAAAACTGCTGAAACTGAGACAAGCAAAATGATACTCATGAAACTATTTGTTTCAGAAAACAGACAAAGAAAATATATCACTAACTACTGTATGGTCTAGTACAGTCATGCTACATATTCACTTTATTAGGTACCTGTTCAACTGCTCATTAATGCAAATATCAATCAGCCAATCAAATGTCAGCAACTCAAAGCATTTAGGTGTATAGACATGGTCAATACAGCCTGCTGAAGTTCAAGCAAGCATCAGAATGGGGAAAAAAGGTAACTGAATGTCTGGTCTGAGTATTTCACAACTGCTGATCTACTGGGATTTTCCCACACACCATCTCTAGGGTTTACAGAGAATGGTCCGGAAAAAGAGAAGATATCCAGTGAGCAGCAGTTCTCTGGAATGAAAATGTCTTGATATCGAGGTCAGAGGAGAATGGCCAGACTATTTTGAGCTGATAGGAAAGCAACCAACCACTTTTTACAAATAAGGTATGCAGAAGAACATCTGTGAATACAAAACACATCGGATCTTGACACAGATGTTTACAGTGTCCCATCAAATTATATCATTCTAATCTATTTTTCCTGACTGTGAAAGGCATCACAAATCACAAATTATGTGATCAAAAGCTGCTGATATTCACATCCTGTATTGGTAACTCAAAGATAGCCACTTCTGACCATCATGATGACTTGTGGATGATAACTTTAAAAAGATATATCCCATTAATCTGTGCCCTCAGTTGGTGGCATATCATATTACGGATGAAGCCAAGTGGCAGAGGGGTTTTGAAACACTGAATGTTTTCAGGCCACAGAACAAATCTTTTGACTGATGAATAGTATTAATTCCACTCTAACAACTTAAAGCCAGAACTGCAAGTTAAAAAGAATTTAAAAAAAAAAAAAAAAAGCTCTATTTGCTGTTACACATTGTAGAGGATGGCTCTGCCTCATCACCTAAATGCTGGGATTCAGCAGGTGGAAAACCCTAACATCGGTTGCAGTGGCTCAGCATGGGGAAAAGATCACAATTCACAATAATTTCTATTGTGAGCTCCTGGAGATTTTCTTTGTGTGCAGGCTGTGATCAGCTGCTGCTGCTGCTCTGAGGCTTACTGCTCTTTGTGGATTTACAAATTCAAATGAATTCCAATTCAATTCTGAATTCAAAAAGATGCAACCCAGTTATCTCTCACTCTTTTCTCCCCTGGAAATACAGCTGGACCTTTTAGCTAGCAGACACACTGTGTGACAAACTTCAGGCACTTTGGTGTTTGCTGATATTTGTTGAGCATTTAGAAACGTTGCATTTACCTGCAACACGTTACTCCCTTTATTTTTGCTCCTCTTCTGTTGTGCTAGCTAGATGTTGACAGCTTACGGACATCTGCCACTCGGGTCTGTTTGAAAATGTGAGCAGAAAGTGCAGATATTTGTGCAAAAATGTAGGGAGTAAAAGTAAGAAGTTGCCAGAAAATAAATACTCAAGTAAAGTACAGATACGTGAAAAAAAATCTACTTAAGTACAGTAAAAAGTATTTGTACTTTGTTACTTTTCCACCTCTGGTGACAACTTATGAGCTTTAAATTACAATACAAATTTCAAAAAAGGTAGGCGCTGTGTAAAATGTAAATAAAAATAAAATATTTATTTTGCAAATCTCTTAAAACCATATTTTATTCACAAAACAACACAAAAACACTAAACATTTTATTATTTCATGAAAAATATTAGCTCAGTTTGAATTTAATGGCAGCAAACACATCTCAAAAAAAGTTGGTACAAGGGCAATAAAGGGCTAGAAAAGTAAGTGGTACTAAAAAGAAACAGCTAGAGGAACATTTTGCAATAATTAAGATTAAGCTGAGGTGAAGGGAGCCATATGAGAACAGTGAATTCACTGTCATGTTGAAGAAACCAGCGACACCCCATGTGTTCTTGTGCTACTGTAGCTCATCTGCTCCAAAGTGTGACATGTTGTGCATTCAGAGATGTTCTTCTGCCTACCATGACGAGTGGTTATTTGATTTACTCTCGCCTTCCTAGCAGCCATTTTCCTCTGACATCAACAATGCATTTCCAGGCAGATTGCTGGATATTTTCTCTTTTTTGGGACCATTCTCTGTAAATCCAAAGAGATGTTTGTGCAAGAACCAGACCACTGTCAAGTACCAACAACCATGCCACATTCAAAGTCACTTGGATCATCCTTGCTTCCTCTTTCTGATGCTCAGTCAATTAAACATAGCTTTTACAAGGTTGTAGGAGAAACAACCTAAATTTGCAGTGACAGTGCATCTACAATAGACTTAAGTGTACCAGATCAATATACAGTGGCTTGCAAAAGTATTCATACCCCTTGAACTTTTCCATATTTTGTCACATTACAACCACAAACGTAAATATATTTCACTGGAATTTAATGTGAAAGACCCAACACAAAGTGGTATACAATTGTGAAGTGGAAAGAAAATTATACATGATTCAAAACATTTCTTACAAATAAAAAACTGAAAGTGCGGTGTGCAAAATTATTCAGCCCCCTTTCTCTGAGTGCAACCAATTGCATTCAGAAGTTGCCTGATGACTGCTAATGACTAAAAAGAGTCCACCTGTGTGTAATCTAATCTCAGTACAAATACAGCTGCTCTGTGACAGCCTCAGAGGTTGGTTAAGAGAATATTGGGGAGTAAACAGCATCATGAAGTCCAAAGAACACACAGACAGGTCAGGAATAAGGTTGTGGAGAAGTTTAAAGCAGGCTTAGGCTATAAAAAGATTTCCCAAGCTTTGACATCTCACGGAGCCTGTTCAATCCATTATCCGGAAATGGAAAGAGTATGGTACAACTGTAAACCTACCAAGACAAGGCCGTCCACCTAAACTTACAGGCCGAACAAGGAGAGCACTGATCAGAGATGCAGCAAGAGGCCCATGGTGACTCTGGACCAAATGCAGAGATCCACAGCTCAGGTGGGGGAATCTGTCCACAGGACAACTATTAGTCGTGCACTGCACAGATGTGGTCTTTATGGAAGGGTGGCAAGAAGAAAGCCATAGTTAAAGAAAACCATAAAAGTCCCATTTGCAGTTTGCCAGAAGCTGTTGGGGACACAGCAAACATGTGGAACAAGTGCTTTGGTCAGATGAGCCCAAATTGAACTTTTGGCCAAAATGCAAAACGCTATGTGTGGTGGAGAATTAACACTGCACATCACTCTGAACACACCATCCCCACTGTCAAATATGGTGGTGGCAGCATCATGCTCGGGGGCTGCTTCTCTTCAGCAGGGACAGGGAAGTTGGTCAGAGTTGATGGGAAGATGGATGGAGCCAAATACAGGGCAACCTGGAAGAAAAACCTGTTGGAGTCTGAAAAAGACTTGAGACTGGGGCGGAGGTTCACCTTCCAGCAGGACAACGACCGTAAACATAAGCCAGGGCTACAATGGAATGGTTTAAAACAAAACATATTCAGTGTTTAGAACGGCCCAAAGTCCAGACCTAAACCCAATCGAGAATTTGTGGCAAGATCTGAAAACTGCTGTTCACAAACACTCTCCATCTAATCTGAGTTGAGCTGTTTTGCAAAGAAGAATGGGCAAAAATTTCAGTCACTAGATGTGCGAAGCTGGTGGAGACACACCCTAAAAGACTTGCAGCTGTAATTGCAGCAAAAGGTGGTTCCACAAGTATTGACTCAGGGGGCTGAATACTTTTGCACACCGCACTTTTCAGTTTATTTGTAAAAATGTTTTGGATCATGTATAATTTATCTTTGCACTTCACATTGTATACCACTTTGTGTTGGTCTTTCACATTAAATTCCAGTGAAATATTTGTGGTTGTAATGTGACCAAATATGGAAAAGTTCAAGGGGTGTGATACTTTTGCAAGCCACTGTAACTGGATACCTGTGAACCTGAGAAATGACTCTAGTCATGTTTCCACTTCTAATTGCTGTTATATTTCTATAATGATTGTTTGTGCATTGCTTTATATCATGACATGTATACATATGTTTTATGTTTTATATGTCTTTGTATTCCTCTTTTTAGCACTCTGAATTGCCTTGTATCTAAATTGTCCTCTACAAATATATTTGACCTGACCTCAAGATCTTGCTCGATTCTCAATAGTACGTTGACAAGATAATCAAACTGAGTCACCTTATACATAAATACCTCATTATTTATTTGATGTACATGGACAGTCAACACCACAACCTCAAAAGCATAATATGGTAAATTCAATTTCCAATTTCTGTAATTCATGTCATTACAAATAAATTTCAAAGTAAAATTTAAAAAAAAAAAAATTAAAAAAGTGGACAAGCTATAAACTAGTATATGGCAAGAAAAAAAACAATAAGTGTAAACATCTATGGGAGATGGAAAAAGCAAACCATTGTTTTCCTTATGATAAACTATACCATAGCTGTCATTAGCCGATACCAAACTGAAGAAAAATAAAAGCAAAACAGGGACATCTTAAATAGGTCTTATTTTACCCCTGAGCTCTTCTATCAACTTTTTCCTGAAATACATTTGAATCAGAAATCATCAGGAAGTGTTCGTCACACACCTGACAGTCTTTGAATCGGACGGCTCCGTCGTACCAAGCTTTAAGGCCACCATGTAGTGTGACTCATCTGAACATGGTTCTGATGTGTCTTATATGTGTGTGTGTGTATATACACGCACATATATAACTGGTATTCCAGGTATCAAAGCTCATAAAGGGGGTGGTTAGTTAAGGGTCACAAATGGTACAAGGTCTCTTGAGGGTCTGATTTCTTCCGTCACTCCATACAGGTACTATCAGTCTAGCTCCACACTAATGCTTTTGAATGAGCCGAGTTTAGCTGCACATTTTCATAGTTCTCTCCATTTCCCTAAAACAGAAAAGAAATTATTTGCAAAAGGTATATAAGGCCACATTTTTATATATATATATATATATATTTAATATTTTATATATAGATATATATTATATATATATATATATATATATATATATATATATATATATAATATATAACACGTCTCTCACCTTGGATGCTATGGCTTTGAGTTTTCCAAGTAGAGAAGGTTTGTGTACACAACTTCATCCTCCATGTCTGCCTCGTTCTCTCCCTCCATCACAGCACAGCTGTCAGCCACTGGCATTTCACATTCCTTATTAGCAGACATCACCAGCCGGGAGTACTTATACTCCAACCTTGCACAGAGACAAGTGACAGAATCAATACTGCAGAATTTACAAGAAGAACATAATGTCCACAGAATACTGTGATGTGACGGAGACGGGGTGGCAGGAGAGACGGGATCCAATAATAATAATGGAGGAGAGAGATAAGGTAAGGAAGAAATAGGAGAAACATACAAAACAAGGGCAGATACATTTACAGCAATGCTGAGGAATGTGGGGAGGGGGAAACAAGGGGGCGACTATGCAAAGGAATTTGCAAACAAAGAAATAAATGAAATTAAATAATGATTGGAGAAGTTAGAGAACAAGAAGCTAAAGATACCGTTTGTTCTTCTTCCAGAAGTAGCAGGTAAGGGAACGAGCAGCACTGCAGTGAAAGCTCCCAGTCCTGCACCAAGCTGGACCCAGAACTCCATGCCCTCACATGCCAATGTTTTCTTTGCAGGCAAGGGAACACCTCCCATGCACAGCTTTGGTTCAGTCCACACATACAGCAGCTCCTAAAAATGAATATACATATATGAATGGGACAGAGCATACACTGGTAAGGTAAACGAAATTGAAGTGTTTAACAGGTTTGTCTTTATTCCAGCAACCTGCATTTTAAGTGAAACAAAAACTGTTATAGTGCTGACTTTAGGCTTGGAGGCTTTTCTATATAACATGCATGCATTTTATGGATGCTAACACCTTTAGGCTTGTTAGCACCCATAATAGGTGAACGACTTTGGATTATAACCAGTTTGGCTGCTTGGCTAGGTCTAAATAGGATGAGAATTTTTAAAGTCTATCCGAGGTGAGTGTAAACTACTTCAAATTAAAGGTATTTTCCAGTACTCATAAACGTATGGCCACACACACCTGCTCTCTCCTCCCCTTGCAGACTCCCTCTATCTTATGGTAGTCCCTCTCTGTGCAGTAGGACAAGCCCCTGAGCTCTCCCATAAGAAATGAAACGTGCAGCCATTGCACGTTCCTGCAGGGCACTGGCTGAAACAGCCAAAAGCACAATTTGTTCAAGGAGTTAGACCACACCACAGAAAAGTGCAGCACGTGAAAATCAGAGAGACGATGATAAGGAGCACCTGGGAATTGAGAGCTCCCCTTTAGTGCTCTTGTCTGGGTTACAGCGGAGTGTCCACCACCGCGCTCCGACTGAGTCGCAAGATTGAAGTTGGCTCCAAGGACCTTACAAAAAAAACAAAAAAAAACCACACAAAGCAAGAACCTTAAAGCACAGATTTTTTTTTTTTTAATTTATAATAATGTCTGAAATGATTGCAACACCTGTAGTAAAAAGTTGAATCAGGGACCTTCTTGGAGGTCTGGGGATACAGGTCTGTCTTGCCCTTATTCCATCAAGGTTATCATCCACAGTTGCCCTGTTAATAATATTCATAGATATGCATTTTTTATTCATATGTCAACTTTGAATGTGTCTTTAATCTTTTCTCTTTTATGACATGAGTGTAAAATTTAAAGACCAACATGACCCCACAAAATGAACTTTAAATCATCATTATGTGTCTTTTATTGTATTCTTTTAAGGCAAAACCAGAAGTACTGACAAAAAAAATCCTAAATTCAGTTCTGCTCACTGCTACTGTCCTGCATCTGACGCTCACTAACCAACGAATGTGTCAGCCAGGTAATGGACTTGCGAGGAGAGCTGTGTGGAATCCTCGCCCACTAGCTGGGATTATTGTCGAATTGACAGATGAAGGTCTTGACAGTAGTGGGCACTTCTTTTTCTTTCTGGGAGTCGGTGATGGATAGGTCTGTTACGTTGTCTGTGCATACTGCCAACTGACCCTTAAAAAGAATAAGAGCAAAATGGCAATGGCATTCACATTGTGCAAAACGCCTTTAAAATGGCAGGATTTTCTGCATGCGTTTTCATCTTTTGCACACCTTTCCCCCACAGAGACTGATGTTGAAGTGATGAAAGTACTTGGTTCCTTTAGAGGTAAAGCTTGGGACCGTTCATCAGTGACCCCACAGTCCCAATTGGGCTGAAGTCAAAAGTCAGAGTGCATTGCCCTCTGTTGTAGGTGAAGTGACAGTCACTATAGCATAAACTGTGCTCCTGGAAAACAAAAAGACAGGTATCAGGGTGTATCGTCTTATGAATGACAAGAATTAGCTTAATTTCTTTCTGAATCTCAGCAACAAACCTTGTCACTTTTGCTGGCAGGTCCACAGGGTTTGCAGGCATCAGGGCCTGGTGCAGCGTGAGGCATCAGGTATGTGTTAGGTGGACACTCTGTGCACTGGCTGGTACTTGTGTCTATGTAATGTCCAGGTGGGCACGGCCACACATGCAGAGCTGGACGGTTGCACACTGAGGGCACAAACGCGACACCCAGAGGACACCTCCATCCACCGCGTTACTCACAGAGATGGAGTAGATTCGCGCCACGTCGCTGATATACTGACGTACCTGAGGTGGAGAGCCAAATGCACAGATTGAACAATTGTATTTATGCTTTATGCAAGATATTGTTCTGCTTGCACTTGAATTTAACACACTCAAGCAAAAGCAAAAGTGACTTAAAAGGCCAATAATCAGTCAAGCTTCACTAACGCAAGCAAAGATACTGCAAAGTAGTAGTACAAATTACAGGGAGATATTTGCCATACCCATGAAATAAAAATCTTTCGTTCTCATACATTGTGCAAGATAAGAATGATTAGTGAAGCAGTAGTTTGTTAGACATCAGAAATTATCTTTAGAAGCAAATGGAAGGGAGTGTTTGGGGTACCGAAAGTGGAGCAGATTTTTATGTCAGATACTGGGTCAGAGGCCCAGCGACAGCAAAAATTCCATACAATAATAAGTAATATAATACAGCATGATTAGAATCTTAGAGCATGATTAGAAAAGTACAGCACTCAGGGAGTGTCAGGATCAAGATGGGTAATATTCTGAGATATTATATATATATATTGAGTATATAAAGTCATAGGGTTGCAAGAAAAACACACACATCGCACACACACAACCCACACACACACAACACACACACCACACACAAGGAAACACATAACTTCACTTTGCAAGACTGGATCAACCCTCAATCACACCACATACGCCACCAGTAAAGACAGAATACCACATGGTCGGTTACCACTTTTGTGTCAGTTGCTACGCAGAGTGAAAGTTTAATAAGAAGGTGCAACATCTATCGCCTGCTAAAGCTATCACCTTGTCTAAATAAGCATACCAGTTCCTATCCAGTACCAGTTCAAAGCATATCTCTTCAAAGTCTGGTCTACAATCACAAGTATTTTTTTGTTACACAAATTATATAATTTTACTAGTTGTACCATCAAATTATGATTAGGTCATCCACTGCAAGCACATACACATCAAGAACTGACATCACTGATTTGATGAAGCTGATCTAACCTGTTATCCCATCCATTTTATTTTACTTAGAAGAACAAACAGTGCCGGAAAAGTATTTGCCCTCATTTTTTTATTTTCTTGTATATTTGTCACTTATATTTGTTCAGATAATCAATAACAAATTTTAATATTGTACAAAGAGAGTTTTGAAGAAGTTTTTGTGAAGTGATGATTTCATTTCTAAAGGGGAAAAAAGCTATCAAAATCTGCTTGTCCCTGTTGACAATTGCCCCCTTTGTTAATCATGAATTAACTGTAATTAAACCACAATTTTTGAGTTCAGTTTCACTAGTCACAACCAGCCTGATTACTGCCAGACTGTGTGAATCACGAACTCACTTAAATAGAAACTGTCTGACAAAGTGAAGCAGGCTTAAAGATCTCAAAAAGCAATAGATCGTGGCACAATGTAAAGAAACAGCTAAGAAACAAAGTCACTGACATCTATCAAAGTGGCAAGATATTTCTAAGACTTGACCCACATGAACCACGTGAGAGCCATTATCCACAAATGGACAAACTTGGAAACAGTGGTGAACTTTCCCAGGAGTGCCAGCCTACCAAAATTACTCCAAGAGTAAATAGATGACTCATCCAGGAGGGGGACAAACGATCCCAGAACAACATCTAAAGAATTGCAGGCCCTTCCCTTCCCTCAGTTAAGATCAGAGTTCATGATTCAAGAATAAGAAGAGACTGCGGGGGGAAAAAAAGTCATCCATAGAAGAGTTGCAAGGAGAAAACCACTGCTGACCAAAAAGAACACAAAGGCGTGTCTCACATTGCCAAAAAGCATCTTAATGATCCCCCAAGACTTTGGGAAAACATTCTGTGGTTTGATGAGACAAAAGCTGAAGCTTCTGGAAGGTTTTAGTCCGTTACATCCGGTGTAAAACTAACAGCATTCATAAAAATAACATCATACAACAGTCAAACATGGTGGTGGTGGACAACTTGCTGTAATTGATGGAACCACGAATTCTGCTCTCTACCAGAATATCCTGAAGGTCATGCCATGAAGCTCAAGTGCACTTGGGTTATGCAGCAGGACACCTCTGAAGGGCTCCAAAAAAACAAAAAAAAACTGAAGGTTTTGGAGTGGCCTACTCAAAGTCTGGACTTAATTTGATTGAGATGCCTCAGCATGACCTTAAACAGTCTGTTTATGCTCAAAAACACTCCAGTGTGTCTGAAATAAACAATTCTGCAATTCCTCCACCGCAATGTGCCAGCCATCGCAAACGCTTGATTGCAGTTCTTGCTGCCAAGGGTGGCACCAACAGTTATTAGGTTTAGGGGGTATTTACTTTAAGTAAGGTAGATAAGTTTGGATAGCTTTTTCCACTTAATAAATAAAATCATCATTTAAAAACTGCATTTTTGATCAAATTATCTTTGCCTAATTTCAGGGGTTGTATTTAGTTACACGCAAAAGTATTATAAATATAATTCACTGACAGCTTTAAAGTGAATACAATTAAAAGTATCTGTGTGCAATTGTGTACTCCATACTCACATCTGAAGCTTGGTTAGTCCTCTGGAAAGCCCACGTGTAGGAAACTGAAGCATTCTTGTCATGATGTGTGTGTAGGTTTGTATCATTTCATTTTTCTCCCAGACTCCACTATTTTAGTACTCTTCTGTTACATCCTAAAACAGTGATTCAACAATTTTTCTTATTGTAAAATATCTATATAATGACACTTCACCAGCAGCAAACCATATGTCGGAGCTCTTCTCACCATCATGAAGTAGAGCTCACAGTCGGCTGTACACGAAGTTTCAAATTCAATGTGATACGACCAAATTCTGTCTCTGAATGGCTTGACACTGAAGTAGGAAGTCTGATGGCAAATAAACAGGAAGATATGAACAGAGAAGAAAAGGAATTAGTCACAGCTGAAAGAATCAGCTCAGTGGCAAAAGTGATAAGGTTGAAAAACCCAAAGCAACCATCCTTACTGAATCCAGGGACATGGGATTAAGGATGAGGTAATCATTATCTGAGCTCCCTGCTCCGTCTGATGTGATCACCTGCAACCTCCAACCTATAAGTGGAAAAACCATCTATTGTTGTTGGCGTTGTTGGTGTTCATGGTGGTGCTGGTGTTGTCCATGGTGTTTGTCGTTGTCATTGGTAGTTTTGTGTTGGTTGTGGTGATGTTGGGAGACCGTTATTGGTGATTTGCTAAGCTAACTAGTTCTAATGGTAGCCAATATTTACCATGTTTTAATAAGTCATCCGACTCTCTGCATAGCGCAGATTGCAAAATGTATTTTGGTCAAAAAGACCAGAATACAGAGAAGAGGTAAAGTGGACATACCTTGCCAAAAACACCTACCATTCATACTATCACACTTGGAGTTGCCGACATTAAAACAGGAGGTCTTCATGTTAGAAGGAAGAACATTCCACCATTTGTACTCATAATCCAAGGTGGGCTCAGAGCCTGCAGGGCAATGCTGGCATGCTAGAGGATGAACAGTGAAAACACAATTGGGAAACAACATGAAGCAAAACAAGGTAAGTGAAAGAAAATGAGGAATGTATCTGAGTTTTCAGTACGTTTCATGCCATCAGAATAGGTCCCGGGTGGGCATGGTGAACAGGTGGCCGTGTCATTGTTATAGAAACCGGGATTACAGGGGGGGCAGGGCTCTCGTTTTCCACTTGGAGGCAATGTCACAGCTCCAGTCACATTCTCAAGACAGATCTTTAGGTTCAATCCACTTATATATGACCTGTGTCTGAATCAGACAGAAAAGGTGGGAGTTGGAACAGAGGGCAGACTGTGATTATAGAAATAAGTCTCCACAGGGTGTTTAATAAGGAGGTAGCCTCTTTTCTCTCACCTTGCCTTCATGGTCACATGCTGTGTGGATCTGGAAATAGTCTTTCTTGGAACAGGGAGGTCTGTCCTTACATGTAGCAGATCCCTCAGCTAGAAAAGTGGTGATAAGTGATACTAATATTAGCATAGGAAATATTAAGTAAAATAAATAATTTAAAATAGCAATTCCAGAATATTCATTCACCAGGCTAAGGTGTACTAATTAAATGTCATGTGCTGAATACGCTAGCTGTTTGCAATGACTTTACTAAAACAGAAAATGAATTAAATGCATCATATGGCGCTCTATCGAGGCACTGGCTAATGCATTGACTGCTTTAAATATGGAAATATTTTCAAGTAAATCCTTGTTAAGAAATATACTACCATAAAGATCAAGCATCAGTCTTGCTACCTCAGCTGCCAAAAACCTGCTAATTCCACCGCGATTACACAAGCTCGCTGTGCTGAGCTAACAAGCCCGTTTCTTTTTCTAAAGTTTGACAACGGCAACTTAAAATAGGACAAGCTCTCTGTATATCCTTTAGATGTGTTTCTGTGATAGCAGTGATAGCAATTAGGCCATACTATAGTGCAGTTTCATACTGCCGTTGTCAGGATTCAAAATAGATATGAAATGGCAAATATATTTTTCTATCCATACCTGCATACTGAGTGCCGGTGCTACATGGGTGCAGGAGCTGGCACCATGGCCAGAGTAGGTGTCCCGAGGACAGGATTCACATGAGGTGGAGCCTGGAATGCGACTGAACGATCCTGTCTTACATGGAAACACTCTGATGTGTAGGCAACACCTGGTCGAAAACATAAAAGACAGAAAGGAGGAGTGGTTGATCGATCTATTTTTTTAGTCATTGTTATAGAAGAGAAAATGAGCAAACAGAAGTAGTTTTGCACCGACCTTCAATCTGAACGTTTTTTCAGCAATGCAGGATTCACCACTTTCTTCCCCATCGTAACCACCTCCTGTCCTCCAGTAAGGATGTTGGTGCCAGATTTCAGGCTCACCTAGAATACACAAATCCATGCATAATCAGCTTGGCATTAAAAATTAATGCATCTGAAATTTAAAGAAAGGCCACTTTAAGTCTATAGGCTTTTACCTATAAAGCATAAAGCTCAACTGTGCAAGTTCAGAAATTTAACTACAAAGTATGCAGTACAACAGTAACTTAATACAAGATGGTCTGTTGC
This sequence comes from Archocentrus centrarchus, assembly GCF_007364275.1. Classification (NCBI taxonomy): domain Eukaryota; kingdom Metazoa; phylum Chordata; class Actinopteri; order Cichliformes; family Cichlidae; genus Archocentrus; species Archocentrus centrarchus. The sequence goes on along the minus strand of NC_044351.1, from coordinate 22,063,179 downwards.
TTAAGATATAATGCTATGCAAGTACATTAATATTTTACTTCCTTATAAAGGAAGTAAATCTCCATGAAGAGTGGAACAAGGTAATGAACTGTGGTAACGAATAGCCAATACTAAGCTCAAGCTTAATTGGACTGTTGTATAAAGCCAATTATGTCAATTATGTTGCCCTATGCATGCATACTGCTGAACTTCCTTTGATTATTTCATATTGTAGAACCATTTTCTTGAATCAAACAAATCTAATCTAAACCTGCTAAAAGAGCAAAGAGTGGGACCATATTAGTCTAGACAACTCTCTCAATATGATCCGATACTCCATTTAAACATCTCCCAGCACTGCATAATTGTATTTTTTTTTTTCTATTCACAAGGTAGAAACCAAGCTATGCACATGTAGAAGCTCATAGTGTGAGTGGAAAATTACTGGAGGACAGTAAGACATGATGCCAGCCTCTTTCTGTGTACATGCTTCCTGCTTCTATCGCTCGCTGGATGCTAGACAATACATTTGTCTTGGAGGACAAGGCCAGCTGCCAGAGATCGGTCTACTCTGTCTACTCAGCATCTTGCACTGTGAGACATTTACCGTATGAGTTGCCCATTCGCCATGCTTGGTGAGCTTGAGCCACTTCTTGTCATCAGACTGAGCCATCTCTTGACACTGATCATTCTGGATCTGAAGACACACAAACAGGAAGTGCTCATCAGAACAAACTCTTCCCCACTTTTTCAAGGCAATGCTAATTTCTATATTGTGTATGATTTATACATTCATGCGCAACACATATACCACATCACTGCTTTAATATTTTATAAGCATGCATGCATGAGTGCACATTAATTTTGCCCAGGTTATTTTTTTGCTGTTTCCGGGGGAAACACAAAAAATGAAGTATGTCTGGGTGCTCTTAAAGTTATATAGAATCAACTGTACAAAATATTATTATAATAGTGAGCATAATTTAGATTGTTGTTTTAATTAGATTATAGCAGGTTTCTAATAAATAAAATACTATAGATATATGTATACACAACAACTGATAGCAGATGTTTCCAATGAAAGACAATGGATACTCACAAAGAACTCAAATAGCAGGTTGCTATCAGGATACTGGTACTCAAACTAACAGAGCCTGTTTCTTCAGATGCACAGCATAGATGAGAGAGACTGTGCATTCATCCCTGTTGGACTCCAGATAGTTTCCCTGAGGAAACCCGGGTAGAGCTGCAAGGGGAAAAAAAGGGTTCAACATAGTGTTTTATCACATCCCAAGATTAGACTTACACTTTTTTTTTATGCCTAACTCAATTACCTGTTGCAGGTGAGTCTGTTATCACCCTGTGGGCTGTTCTCCAGGGAGGTTGCTAGGCTACTAAATCCAAACAGGCATGGAATCCCATTGGTCAAAGCGGATACGTGCCAAGGGAGTAGCTTCCTGCTGCACACTGGGTACACTCCTGAGCTGACATCTCCAGGAACTCCCCAGCCTCACATGAGAAGGCTAGTGGACAACAAGGGAAAGCAAAAGAGAAGGATGGAAAGACAACATTTAAGTTAATTTCCCAACCTTTTCCCCCCATTCTACTGCAAAAAGCGCTTTAAAAAATGGTCACGTGAATCAGCGCAACATCACATGTTACATGTACATATAACCCCAGCGATCGAGAAACCTAAATCCTTACATCCTGTTACACAGTGTCTGTCTTTCCCCACTGAGCCAATGCAGGGGCACGATGGAACTAGTGTCCAGTTCTTCCTCATACCTGATCTGGTCCAATGGCTTCGTGATGTCTGTCTGTGTTTGAAATAAACCAATGCCAAAAAAAAATGTGCAACTGCCTTGAAAACAAGATTTAAAAGTTGTTTTCTATAAACTGGTTTATTTGATGGTTATAATGATAAATGGTGACAGCCAAGGCAATTAACTGGGTGCTGTGCTGCATTTCAGTGCAGTGCATGGCATCTTAATATCACACGTGAGTTTTTGTCTAAATCTATGAGGAAACAAGTGTGTCTATGTGGATAGATGTCTGAAGACAAAGAAGGAAACAAAAGCCATTTAAATAAAAGATTTATTACATTTGTCATGATGGCTATCCCTTGCGTTCACCTTTAGACAGGTATGCAACATTTAACATGCAAAGGGACTGCAAACAATTGCCGTTTTTGTTGTTCCATCTTCAGTACAATCAACTCACCTCAGAATGACCCATTATTATAAAAAGAATAGTTTTTTTATATGTAACAAATTTAGGTTTGAAAACGAAAGAAAGCACCAAAGCACCCTAGTCTTCACGTGACCTTTCTAAACATACAGTTAGCAAACAAATTTGAGCCATTATTGAGGCAGTGTTGTAAAAGCACTGGGCAAACTTGGTTTTTTTGGCTTCATTGTGGTAAGACAAAAACAACCAAATGAAAGTGCAGCACTCCTAGAACTGATATTTTTTGGACCAATCAAAAGCATCAAACTTGCTGTCTAACAGTTTACACCTAAGAACTAATTTCTCCTGGATGCATATTAGTGCTTGTCAATGAAAGCCTGTGCAATCTCTGAGCTACGGTAACATCTGCCCAGTACCCGGACCTCATATTAAACACAAACATTAACTGTAGGCTACAATGTGTAGCAGTAATTATTCACCTTGTTTTGTAAGCAAGCACAAAAAGAGATTATGTAACATTGTTTTTTGCTTCAAGATTATTGGCCTGTAGCTTCACTCTGTGGTTGGTTGATGTCCAAAAACACTCAGTCAGGTTGTAGTGGTGGAAATTCCAGCTACTGATAAGAAGGTGACATACACACATCAACGTCACTCTTTTTCCATACACACACACACACACACACACACACCACACACACACTTAACTCACTGCATTCTGTGCCTCGCACTGGCTCTGGTAGTCCAGTACAGGCCCCAGGGTTCTGTGGGATGGCCACTCTCCACCGAGATCCTGTGCTGTCACACTCTGTGTACTCATAGTAGTAATCCGTCTGCCAGGAGACACACAAAACCTACAAAGTCAGTCTCCACAGCAGGCTGGACCTAAAACATGCGTAAACATAGGCCAGAGGCAGGTCAGCAAACATCTCCACCCAACTGAAAGCACCAAATCCTGTCTTCCAGATAAGAATCATCAGCATATCAGAGCAGACTAGTTGCTACTACATTAGCAACTCGCAATGTTCTATTATCATTTCCAGCTGCTAATGGTTGCAAAACATGAGTGCTGGTCAGTGTTATCTCTCAAGCTAAAACCACTCTCCTGCCCCTAGTCACAACATACCATCTCCATGCAATGGCAAGCAGTGGGTTGCTGGTGGAAAGAGGGCTGAGTCTGTTACCAGCAGCTTTTAACATTTCAAGTAGGATCACTTTGACATTTGATGATTGCATGTAATCGTTTTAATCTGTGGCCCGTGAGTGAAAAGCATTAGCCCACTGTTCTTCTCCTCATCTTTGTGTCTACAGAGGCGGGTGGCCTAATTTCTGACAGTTACATAATGCTACTCCTTGAGCCAAACCAGATTTTGACACCCCGGCACATGCAGGCTGTTGTGTGCGGATGATTTTCCCTGGTTTAAGTGGGTCTAGAGGCAGGAGCTCAGAAACACTTTTGAGGAAATAAGGCTAAATCATAATAGGCAAATTGTGTTTTCTGCTGTAGCGATTCAGAAAATCATTAAGATTGAACCCTTGTTCATCTGTTACGACTTCCATAAGCGCTGTGGTCAGTCACCAATGTGGCAGCTGTTCAATATTCATCTCACACCATGAATCAGCAGTCTTCTTCTGAATAAATTTATTTCAACCTAAAGATCACCTCTACAAAACCCCACTCCCCCATCCCCCCTCCTAAAGCTGCACAGTGATTTACTACTACTACACAGGACCTAACTGGAGGGCTGCAATAATTTCTTTGTCTGTGTGAAAACAGACTGAGCCAATAACTTAGAGGAATTTTGCTCCTCTATCTTGGGACATCTCTGTATGTGTGTTAACTGTGCTGCCAGCCTAGCATGAGCAGTTGTTGAGCTGAGCCAGACCAGAGAGGGAAGGAAAAGCCAGTTCATGCAGGAAACTGATAACTTAACAGCACTGAAGTTTAACAAAACAGCAGTGATTCACACTCCTCTATGTCGTTCACATTCTTTAAACTGAAAGCGGTGGTAATGTGTGTGTCTTCCCACCTGCTGCAACTTATAACATGGGTAAATACTACACCATAAATCGACCCGGAAATGTGTCATCAATTTTTAATCGTATTTATGGGGACTAGATTAAAAATTCGATTAAGAGTGCGCAGCCGTAGCAGCTCCGTTTTCTTTTCTTTCTTTTTTCATTTTTAATGACAATTATTTCCTGTACCAATAAACGCTAAGACAGCTGAGCCTGATCGACTGTAGCCTCACCTCACTACACTGCCGCTGTCCTTTGGCCCCGTCAATCAGCTGGAGCGTGCAGAGGATGAGAGCGCAACGACCGACGAGCCAAGCCGAGGTCTGCATTGTAGATCATCGAGCGGGGAAAACACAAACAGACTCACACAAAAACAACCTCAATCCAGAAAAAAAATGTGAACCTGAGCCCGGGCTGACACTTGCTTCTGTCGCCTCTTGCTGGCAGATTGCTCCCCAGCCTCTCTCCACCTGTAATTACCCTGCGCGCCCCAGTGATGCCTCATCGGATTCAAGCAGTGTAGGATAAAAAAAAAAGTGCTTCCGGTTAAGGTTTGCAAAATAAAGATTAGTACGTGATGTGGGAATGCTTCATCGTTGATGGGTTTGTGATTGTCGGTTGTAGTTACTCTAAAGCATTTTTTCTGTGACATTATTATAATGCTAAAGATTGGTTTATGAAGACTGTGCTAATGTTCATTGCAGAAATTACGCCCCCAGTTTCCCTAAAGACAACATTAATTTGAAGGCGAAATAATGCTGCTTTCTGTCGTTAATTTCTTTCTTTTGCGTGTCTTGATGTCTGCTTTTAACCTCCGGTTCTACGCGTTGTTGCTCAAAATATATATAAAATATCATTTTGTGTAAAATATTTTTATTAACAACCATCCATTTTCTTCCTCTTGGGGCTAAAGGCAAACGATCGGCTTATTTTTGGGGTATGATATGGGGACGTTTTGGAAAGGATTATTTTCCATGATTTTTGAGATATTGTTCCAAAACACTAGGTGACTGTTGCGCACATCATTGACCACTAGAGGGAAACAAAGCTCTGCAACATTACTGTGGGATTTCTGCCCAGCTGTGTTATGTTACCCCACTTCCTGTGGCAACAAACATCAAATTTGTATTTTGTATTTCGTGTCTGAAGTGAATAATCTATGGATATAAATGTTCCAAATTGCAACTCTCCAAGTCTAGCATAGTAAGTGTAGATACTTGCAGCTGATATGTCTGTTTTGAAAAATAGTTTTGTGCTAATTTTCTTTGGTTTGAATAGAAGTTTGAGTTTGCCGGAGAGGGTTTACTACTGGGCCTAACAAACAGAAGATTTCTGAAGCTGACATATAATGTAAACATGAAATAGAAATGGTATAAGTCTGTTTTGTTGTTACATTGCACTTATTTCAGGTAAGCATGATGTAATGGGTGTGATTTTTTTTTTTTTTTTTTTTGCACAGTTAAAAGTGTACCCTGAGAACATTTCACAGTTTCAAAGCCTGACAACCTGACAGCCTGTTTCGTGTCATGGAAAATATGTTACATAAACATTACAAAAAAGCTGTTACATTTTTTATTCTTGGCTATGAAGTCCCTCTAAGCCTCTATATCTCTGTTTACAATCCCTAGACAAAAAAGCTCATGCATGTTTCATAATAACACCCTGGTTCAATTTGTCGGGGTGTGCATTACACCCATAGCACCAAACTGCTTTAAAAAACATGGGAGAGACAGCCTGAAAGGACGCTCTGTGCCTATAGTTATATCTGATTATGCAACAGTGTTCTCACTAATTTTCAATTTAATGGATAAGATATTTAATGAGCAAAGCAATTGTGTTTAATATATAAATGTTAATACAAATCCCATATGATCATATCATTAGCTGCATTTTTTTAGTCATGCAGACATTACTATTTCTTTGGCAATTGCAAACATATAGGTGACATTATCTAGTTTAATTTTTGTGTATGGCATTTCCTCCTACTGTTAGCAATACAAACTAGATTCTAAAACCAAATGTCACCAAGAAACATGTGAGAAAATATATAAAATGAAATAGTTTCAAGAGGAAAACAAGATGCCTTGCAGGCTTGCATAATCAAATTGCTTTCCTGTGGAGCTCATGTGGATAATTTATGACGTGCTGCATTAAAGTGAGTCACAAGTCTTGTCCGCGGTGCTAGGACTTTCCTTTGTTCACACACTGACAGGCAGGATTCTTGCTGTTAAATTTGCGTGGGGTGAATCTTGGCTTCTGTCCTTTCTGACATTAATTCTGTTGTAAGAAACCTGGCAATAAATAGTATACAGTATTTTGGTTTCAACTCATAAAACCATGCAGCTGGCACCAAATGAAGACTCTAATTCATCTTTATTAAGAACTGCACATCATTTTATCCCAGCTAGACCATCAGAAATATTTTATTGACATATACAGTATAAAATATAGTTTCTGAGCCTACGCAGGTTGCAACAAAATGTGTCTGCAGGACTGGTTAAATTCCATTCATATTCAAAGAAACACTTCAAACCTGCATCCATAACCAAAGTAAGATTAGCATGTGTTGGGTCATGGCGCTAAAATTGACATTTTTATGAAAAATGATGAACCAACAGAACTATTAATGCAGCAGGTATGCTTTATGTGATTGTATGACTATTTAAGTAGCTGTCACCTAAAGTCTCTAAAGTTTTCCCTAAAGTTTCCTCTTGTCTCCCTTTTTCTGTGAGGCCTGATGCCAGCCCCCCATCCTCTCTCCCTCTGCCTTTGTCTATCTATCCATCCATCTCTCTCAAGCGCTCTCTTTGCCCCCCTTTCTCTTTCTCATCTGAGGCCTATCACTTACGGTGTTTGCCTGTAACTTGAACTCTTATATTCAACCATCTGTAACACTGCAATAACCTTTACACCCTGGACTGCTGCTCTGTGATCAGATGAGTTCATTAATTAACAGTGGTGAAGTACACAGCACGTGTATTAGTAACTGACCCTGAGTCAGATGGTAACCAGAGTCCAGTTGGAACAGCGTGCCCCTATCCAAGCCTCCATATTCACAACAGGCCAGGGACTACCTGATCAAGTAATGAGACACCAAGCGACTCACACATACACATAAAACCCTGAGACACTCACACTGATGGGGGTTGTCAGGGCGGCAGAGAATAGCTAAGGAAATAGCGATGAGTATTTGCAGTAACTTAAAAAGCAACCTTTTTTTCCAGTGAGGAATAGTGTGATAACAGATTGACCAGCTGACCAAGATGTCTGATATTTTATTTTATTTTTAAAGACTAGTCTGGGATACACCAGTGAGCTGTTGATCTTGCTGCTTCTGGACAAGTGGACACCTAATGCATTTTTGGCATAATTGGTATGGATGAAATCAAATCTCTTTTCTGGATATCAAAACATGTTTTTGTTTTTGTTTTTGTTTTTTTTTTCACACATCACATCACAACTTTTGTAAAAGGGTTTGACTTGTTCTTGTTCTCTTGCTCTTTTGCCCTTGAATGATTTGAATAACTAACTGGCAATAGCTCAGACTCCAGTGCTGGATGATCCAAAAGAAACTACTACAAATTCATTGCTGTGCTAGGAAATCACATATCTGCCTGATGTTAGATCCTTCAGGATATTATTTTATTTATTCTCTTGGTCATTTCTGAGTCTGCCAGTATGCATGGACTGCCTTGTTCATCTCTAGGTCATTGTTTTGGTAACCAGTCTGATGTCAGCACTGACCCAGCATCGTCTATGGAGCCAAATGACTCCAGGGGAAGTAGAATAATCATGGACTTCCAGCAGCAGATCCAGTTATATCCCAGCCAGAAGCCCTACCAGACAGCCCGCAGGAACTTCAACATAAACAGCTTCAGAGGGCTGTCAGCTGTACCTCCACCCGCTCCTCCAGGACCAGAAAAATAAATGGTACCAACTCAAACTCTGTCTGCCACATGCAGGATAAAGATGATGACCCACACTTTGAGTCACCTCCGTACTGCCATAGCCTCTCTGAGAGCTCAGACATTAATGAGCTGGAATCTGAATGCAGTCCAGAGCTGGAGCTCAAATATACTCAAATTCCCAGACCCTCCATTGTTATCAGACATAATGAGGTAAGAATTTTGTGGCCAATAAGATACCCACCTTCACTACAGCTCATTACTCATGGGTCAGACCATGCATCCAGGCTTGGAACACTATCATGTTGAAAATATATACACACACACACACACCTAAATACTTGAAAAAGTACTTACTTTGTGGTATCTTCTGTTGCAGAAGGTGTCACCCAGATTTTTCCATAATGACACACACACACACAGAAAAATAATACCAGCCACACCGTCACAGCTGATTATTAATACTTTGATATTTTAAAGATATGTGCTGTTTGCTTCATTGTCCTTTATGCTGGGACACTGCATTGATGCAATGTATTATATACCACAAGGGGGCATAGAACCCAAATAAAAGTGTAATCCAGCCTGTATGGGATTTTCAGAGTAATTGACTGAAACTCATTCCTTACTTATCAGCACAAAAGTTTCTGTTTTTATCAGTGAGGTTAAAAAACTCTAAATTTAAACACACCGTGCACACAGACACACAGAGGGCCTACACACACACACACACACGCACGCACACACACTTATTTTGCAGCCAAAGCGTTTACCGCCTGTAGATACTATGTCACTGAAACGTGTGCTGAGCTCCTGTTCAACATGATCTCTGAATCCTGACCTCTCTAAACACATACATCAGTGTCGTTCTCTGTGTGTGCATGTTTGTGCATATATCTTTTTGTGTTTTTAAAACTGCTATATATGCAGTGTTTAGACTTTCTGCATGAGATTTTCTCCCTGTGCCAGAGCACGATGGCAATTTAAGTAAGCTGTGTCCTCAGGCTCTGATCAATAATGCGGAAACTCCAGAAGGAGGAGGGGTGGTGATTTAATGTGAATCCTGAAATGTAAACTACCCGTTACTTTGAGGCCTATCTTTGGGTCTTTTAAGATGATTTTTGTTGTTATTTCTATGAAGTTACGTTAAACAAATTTTGATTTACTGTGGCAATTTATTGTAATACTAGAGGCTGTATGAGGATTCTTTAGTCCTTGATAGACTAAAACACAGTTCATAAAAAAGCACCTTTGATCTTGTATAGCCTTGAAATTAAAGTGTAGCAGAACAGCACACTGGCCAACAGTACAATGCATGTTTGGATTATCAGCCTGTGAATACTCATAGGAATCCCTGTACTAAATAGACACATTAATTATGCTGCATCATAATGAGAATGAGAAAGTTTCTTTCTGTAGGCATGTGATCCTGATTCTTTGTGGCAAAAGGAAAGAGGTTGCACAATCTTTACTTTTCACAAGTCTGCACTGTTGTGACCAACAGTTTCTTCCTCATCTTGACATCAGGTTCATGTTTACTGGACCACAAGCATGATCTGATCATGTGCACCATCTATTATTCTGTAGCACTCTATCAGGTTATCAGATAACTACTTACAGCCAGAAGCCTTTCTGACTCCTACCCTCAAGGAAAGAATTAATGTCCCCATTGTTGTAGAGTTCAAGGAGTGGAATGTGACAATACAGCGTTTTATTACAGCCATGAGAATACTGTACAGTACGTCAAGTAAGAGAAATGAGTAGGTGTGTGTGTGACTAACAGAAGGTGACTTTTGAGTTACTGTGGCCAGCTATGGAGTCATTCCACAGTGTGTAATTCTTTGGACTTAATCATTATTGTTTTTTGTTAAGACTTCCAGTGTAACAGATGCAGCTTTGATCTCTTTGGCCCAAAGGCTTCATCTGTGTGTCTGTGTGTGTCCGTATCAGTGAAAGATAAATCCGTCATAGCATTTATCTCTGACCCCTCCCATGTGTTTATGGAACACTTCCTTTATCCACAGCCGACTGCTGACTTATCTGTGCGTCCTGCACAATACACACACACACAGAAACACACACACACGCACACATAGGAAGGATGATTAGATGGTTCATAAAATATTTGTTTCCACTGTAAACAATCACACAAATTCTTCTGTACCATTCTCTATCACACACACACACACACACACACAACACACACCACACACACACACACACACACACACACACACACACACACACACACACACACACACACACATCCAAAACCACACTTAGTAGTAAAGGATTACTGAATGGTGTCAATAGGCAAATAGAGGAGTTAGTTTGAAGAGGATAACAGAGGGCAAAGAACATGGAACATCCCACCATAGATTGTATGCAAACTGCCACCTTAACTATACTTACATATACAATATCAGACAGTTATTTCTTGTTTTGTTGGTACAGACATTTGTAACATAATAAAGGCTCATAAGATCTAGCTTCAAGTATCTTAATAGTCTCCTTTGACCACAATTATTCGTTGGTAAAAATGTTTTGCCTACTGTTATTTCTATTTTTAAAAAAAATATGTAATTAAGCATAACTAGTGTGTCCATTTTGTGTTTCTTTTGTGCAAGCTATACTAAAATCTTAATTTTTATTTATTGTGGCACAACTATAGTTTACGTTATTCAGCCCCTTAAAGGCCTATGACTCGTGGCTCCATAGTGTAGTGGTTTACATGTTCACCTAACAAGTAAAAGATCACCAGTTTGATCCCGAGAGGACACACAAATCCCTTTGGGGTTGCATTCGATGTAAAAGCTTGCCAAATCAAACAGGTGGAGCTACGCTCCATGGGGAACCCTTGTGAATAAGGGAGCAGCTGAATGTAGCTTTACTAAATGATCTGACTGGTCATGTACGTTAGATAATATGTTTGTTATTCAGTGAAGACTGTGCAATGACTGATAGTATCCTTTTGTGTTCCCTTTCCAAACACTCCCCTCAGGAATCAGAATTCCAGGAAACAGCGTCTGACAGGTCAGACTACAGAGAGACAGAGGATGGAGGGTTATCAGGTACGGAAAAAAAACACAAGCTTCCTCCTTTTTTTACTACTGACTCCTTTCTCCACCTTCAGATCATCCCTGCGGGATTTGTTGGGCACAGATTTGAAATGTAGGGGGAAAAAAAATCAAGTTTGAGCTGTCATCTGCTGGTGGAAAAAAAAACAACTTTGATTTTTATGTGGAGAAACGGCATACTCGTGAAAGAAATTACTACTGCGTGTGAGGAAATGAGCTGGTTCACACAGTTGTGGCCCCAATGCGTCAACGTGTTATTATGGGAAGAATTTTTGTTCCATAAGATATCTGCTCGGAATGACCAGAGGGACTTTTCTTTGCCTGTCTGTAGTAAATACTGATAAAGAGAAGATATTCCGTGTGCATGTGTGTTTGTGTGTGTGTGTGCCCGCTCACCTTGCCAGGATGTCTGGGAAGAGTTGAGTGCTGGCGGTTACCTTGACGATGGGTCCTGGGGAAAGCTCTGGGAGGGGTGGAGGGCTACAAATAGGTAAAGCATGGAGTTAAGTGGCTGAGGAATAATGTGATTGTGTGTGTGTATGTTGTGTGCCTACATACAACTGAGTGTGTGCCAGAGGACCTATAGTGTGTATCAAAGCCTTGGCATGTGCAACCCAGGGCCGCCCCATCTGTAGTCAATCTCTTTGTCTTTTGTTGTCTAAACCCATTTATTTTTTCAAGGAACGGAGTTCAGGGCTGCATGGTGGTGTAGTAATTAGCACTGTCGCCTCACAGCAAGAAGGTCCTGGGTTCAAATCCCACATGGGCCTTTCTGTGTTTCCATGTCCTGTCTGTGTGGGTTCTCTCCAGCTTCCTCCCACAAAGACATGCATGGGGTTAGGTTAATTGGTGATTCTAAATTGAATATAGGTGTGAATGGTCATCTGTCTCATGTGTTACCCTGTGATAGATTGCCAACCTGTCAGGATGTACCCTGGCTCTTGCCCTATGAAAGCTCCGGCCCCCTGCAACCCTGATTAGATAAGCAGAAGAAAATGGATGGAAGTAATGAAGTTTTAGGATAGAGACTGGAAGATGTAACTAGGTCACAAAATAATGTAATCCAGCGTAAAAGGTCCAGAAACGATACAAAAAATAACTTTGAAAGTAAACAATGCATTTAGATTATTAATTGCATAATACTATAGGTTGTTCCTCATGATTTCACTAGATTTATGTGTAAATATCAGCTATCCTGCACAGAGGGTAAGAAACACTGATATTAAACTAACTACACTACTGGTATTAGTGCTTTACTAACCCAGAACAGTGTTTTAGATGCTTTTAAAGGATTAACATCTTAACTTGCTTCTGTGCACGAGCACGAACACACACACACACAAAGAAAGCCATCTGTTACACATGGCTTTCTAAGAGTGTTATGTTAACACAATGTGCCATGTAAGACTAACAACTGAGGTCTCTTTATTCCACTGGGAAAAACTGAAACAATACAAGCACACGTTTGTCACCCCCACCCCTCTAAGGACAAAATGGGAGAGATTATGATGCACCAGGGGGTAATGTAAGTACAGAACCTCCTCTGTCTCCTTCTGATACACGCACATGCACACAATTGTCACACTGACCTTGATTTCCTGCAGTCGCAGTGTGTGTGTATTGTTAGAAGGGGCTTGCTCTCTGTGTTGGAAATCCTGCCTATTCAGCTTATTCACACAAACACAGACAGGCGAGTGTACCGACACAGGGAAGCACAAATGCATGTCTATCACCGAGGCTTGCTCAGCTCCCACGTTGGACCTAAATTTGTGAAAGTTTTGTTTCTGCACCTGTAAGATTTGCAAGTTACTGATGCCTTTCAATGACCTACACAAACTGTTAGATTATATCTGTGCCGCAAAAGAACGTTTGAGCTTGTTTGCAGGGTAGGTTGAAATGGCATCTGTAAAAAGCATGCAAAAAAATTAAATTAATTCCCTATCAGAACATATACATGGGTAAGATTTATATCCCAAGCACATATAAATGTAATGTGTCAGTGGTCTATGTGATAAAATAGACATTATAATTTAGTGGGTACTTCTGTCCAACTCTGTGGCTATATAACCATTACTATAAGAGAGCCAGCTGCTCTTATTCCTGCTGGCAGTCATTAGGCTGAAGAGGAAACTCTGTACAGTAAAGCCCAATAAATCTGGCTGGCATGACCATTAATAATGGCCTCTGTGACAACATCCAAGAGCCGCAGTGAAATAACTGTATCTGGATCTTTGCGTGTGCCTCACTTGCATGACATTCAAATTCATGCAAAACACTGACACACAGGGCAAGAGTGCGGGAAATGACATGTAGTCTATAATTTGCTCATTTCTCTCTCCTGAGTTATATTTGTTTTTCCTTTGAATGTAAAGACTGTATCATCATATTCATTCAAATGCATGTGTGATAATGCATAAGACCCAAATTAATTGTAATAAATAATTCAATGATGATCTGATGATCAGCTCTAAGCACTGGACCACAAAAAGGTTCCTATGAAAAATATTCTACTTGAATATTAAGTAGAAATTAGATTTGTCATTGGAATTGCTGCATTGTAATTTCTCTTCTACATATTCAAGGCAGTAGACATCTGGGTTGTTTCCAGACAGACCGTGAGAAACAGGGAATGTAGATTATAGCGTCACGACACAACAGCTGATTAAAAAAGAGGGAGACAGAACATGTGGCGCATGAAACTGTGCGAGAAGCGATCATTTCACAAGTGCACCGAGAGGCTGACGCAGCACTGACCTCACACACACCTCACCCAGGCAAGCACCATGGTGAATGTGTACATGTGTGCTTGTTCCTTGTGTGTCTGTGTATATGTGCACAAAGGGACACTGGTGTGAGTCATCCATCAGTGATGAATTAGCTGAACTTTGGCTGAACACTCACAGGGAAAAGGGGAAAGGCAGCAAAGCTAAATGCATTACGTTACCCGAACAACTGGAGAAAACATCTCAGAGACAGACGCTGACAGTGGGAGTGTCCCCAGATTTTATTAAAAAAAAAACAAGGCACCCACTTTATAAAAGTTACACAAAAAAAGGCACAAACCATCTTCTTTGCAATGTACACAAATAGTAATAAAAAAAAACACAGAAATAGTGAACTAATTGGAAATTTCTTCCAAAACACAAATCATGAAAGTGGAATATCACTTAAGAACAGAGTCTTATTTGGTTTTCTCCAGCAGTGCACTGAGGTTTATGTGCCCTAAATTGTAGTTGTGTCAGACATGAGGGATTAAATATTAAAACTGGGAAAGAATGCATTTAGTCTGTTGGTGTGAGTACAGCAGAGAAGAAAACTGTGTTTTTTTGTTTTACTAAGTATGTCAGATTTGACCAAATACTCTTGAAACAGATATACTTTAGCATATGGCGGGTGTGCTGTTGGTATGAAACCCCCAAAAGTAGGTCAAACACGCCAGGGGGGGGGGGGGGGGGGGTGGAGTTTATGTACACTGCAATTAGATGCAGTTATTTACAACTCCTTTTCCTATACCGGTTTTTGTGTAAGATTCACACTCCCTACACGCTTTGCTTCTTGCACTTTCATCACTTTAATGCTGTTTACTGGTCCACAGAGCAACAAACATGCACACAAATAAAACATAAAAGAGATCAGGTTTTTTTTTTAAGATGCCCACACTTTCAGGAAGGGTCTCTCTCTGTCACCATGGTTTTTCAGATAACTGCACATCCTGTTTTAAAGTGGGGAGGCCCTTAGAGGCCTGACAAATTAAAAAAACAAGGGGCCTCACATGTCAATCACACAGACATGAGAAATAATAAACACGAGAACTATGTGAAAAACCTGGAACAAAAACAGAAACATTTCTCTCCTGGAAGTTAGACTTCAGATAGCAGCAAGCTGTAATTGTGGGAAAGGAAGAGTAAAGATGATCTTTTCCAGGAAAAAAGCTACAGCTTGACCTTCGGTTGTCCAAACTGTCCACATTAGCTAGTCACATGCAACATTATGGACTGCGTCAATATGCTCACACACATCTTTCATGTAATGATGACAGCACTGGCATCACAGAAAGCTTCTTATTTATCTTGGTTAACACTGAAGGTGGTTCTGATGGGAAATTTTTGCCCTTTATAAAACAGAAAAGGGAAGTTTTCACTTATTCAAACCACTAGTTTGGTGTGTTCCAAGTATAACTGGCACACTCAATGTCTGTCATGGTTGTGGTTTAGAAGAAAAAAATAACTTCCCCAAAACTTTACTGAAAACTAGATGCAATATTTATTCTAATTAGCCACCACTGTGGTGAAATGTCTTCTTCCGACTTTTGGGTAAAGGTTGTACCTCTAAGTTAAAATTTTGCTTGTGTTTTATTTATACAAGCTATGATAGATATAGATTAGGTGTCATCTGCCATATATTTTTTTTAGATTAAGGCTAATTTAAGTTTTAAGTAAGTACAGGTGAACAGTGTGAGAAGTTTGTACTTTTTTTTTTTTTTTAAGAGAGGGTTGAAGGAGAGTTGAAAGATCAAAGGCTGTTTTAACTCTACTAGGCCTATCATACTGTGATGGTTTCCAAAGCACCCACCATTCACAGTCTTGTGTAGAGTTTCCTCTCTTCTATCTGCAAGACAGTTAATATTTTCCAGAATGTCAAACTGCCACTTTAAGCAGTAGGAACACATCTGAAGCAACATAGTCAGGCTGGCTGTTAGACTTCTGATAGTCATTCTGGGTTTTGATTTTTCATACAACTTTCCACACAAACACATGCATGCATAAAACTCAGGCACATCTGTTTCCTGCATGCTTTTGGCTCTAAGTGCAGTGGTCTCTGGAGGAGGTGTCCTTTCTTGACGACCCTTCTCGTGAGTCATCCTATTGTTCAGCACAAAATTCTTAGTCACCCCTGTCGTAAGTTATGACAAGTTTTGTAGGAATGTTTTACTTCTCTGGAGCCCCCTCCTCCCACATGTTTAGATTTCAAACCAGACCCTTGGGCCATTTGTGCTCTTTTTTGTGATTCAGTAAACCTACTCTGATAGTTGTACAGCAACTTAGATCTAAAATAGAAAAAAAAAATTCGAGATCTGATGAGAGACAGGCAAGAGAGATGCAGAGTTTCCCCCTGAAATAAGCAAGGCAATGTAAAGCTGCAAGCAAGAAACTAGGGGTTTCAGTGAGCCGATTTAACAGGAAGGACTGGGGGATAAGAAGATCCACTGGCCCTTCATTTTAGTAAGAAGATTATCTTTATCACAAATAATGCTCAGGATACTCAGTCTGCAGAAAGAAAAAAAAAAAGGCAGCAGGCGATGGTGTTGTAATCAACGTGAAGAGCTCCACAATAGGAAGTCCGGCGGAGATTATGAAGACTTTTTTAACAAAAAAGGTATAAGACCTTTTTCACTCTATGTGAAATGACTGCAGCTTCGATTTTTATAGTTAAAGGTGGGAACTGGCCCAGCCTAACAGACACACAGTCTGTATAGAATAGACCACACAGCATCCCACATACTGAGACACCGTCACGCATCTTGATTGGCTCTGGTTTATGAAAGTCAATACTTGTGAGAAATTGTTCTTAAAAAAAAGAAAAAAAAAAGAGATGTGCTTATTAGGAATGCTTCCCTATTGAAACAAATAGGTGCTCACCATACATATCAGCAGACGCAAATAACAGTTAGCAGTTTCTGCAAAAGATTAAGCGGATGTCCAAGTACACAAAAATGACTGCTTATCAAAAACTTCCTGAAAAAAACAAACGGCCGCTTGTCCCATGTTACCTATAGCCTCGTTTCAAGTAAGAAACCTGGTGTGAAATGTGTACGCCCGCCCTGAGCTGGAGGAGTCCCCTCTCATCTTCTCTCCGGAGCAGATGAAGAAAGACGGGGAGGAGGAGGAGGAGGAGGAGCCCCTGCGTGACGTCACGCCAGCCCTCCCACCCTGTTTAAATTTACATTTTCTATGGGTCCTGACTGAGTGCATGTGTAGCCGGAGCTAACAGTTACACAGGGAGACACACCCTCAACCCCAAGAAGTGACCTGCAAAGGCACTGATGTGGCCTGAACCACTTTGCCATTTTAAATATTAAACAACTCGAGTTGGAGAAGTCGCGTCGGGTTCGACTTTGAGGTAGGTGTGTGTGTGTATATGTGTGCGCGTGCGTGGCTGGAGCTCGTGCTGGGTTTCTTTTTTTTATTTCTTTCTTTCTTTTTTGATGAGGTTGTTTCACAAGTGCACTAACAAAAAAGAGGCTCGTTTTAATTGTGTGAACCCCTCGGCCGAAGCAAGCGGCGGGTTTGGCGTTTGAAAACTGGAAAGTATCGGGTGAACGAACAACCGGAGAAGAAGAGAGAGAGGGAATGAGATTGCAAAATACAAACTCTTGTTTCATTGTCTCCTTTTGTTGCGGCGCATGACTGTAGCCGACGGGACAGTGAGGATACAAACGCGTTGAGATTGTTGTTCAACACCCACAAACAACAGTTGGGTGTTCTTAAAGCAGACAGAGTGTGTGGCGCTTGATACTTTGAGGAAAGAACAGAGGAAGAAAGCCTTTATTATTCTGTCTTTCTGTATCTGTGAGAATCACAACAGATGTTGTGAGGATTTAAATGTAGCCAATGCAATGACTACACATGATACTCCTGCTTTTAAGCCAATTCATAATCCTTGGCCCAAAAATCATGTATTTGTCTCGAAGGTGTTTACAGTCTGTACCAGACGACCTTTTCTGTTTGTTCTGTTCTTCTTATCTGCTACCATAGCCTGCACGTAGCAGCTGAATCTGTGCTGTTGAAAGGAGCTCTATCCGAGAGACAAATAACAAATGAAGACCATATTTTATAGGTGACTGAATTAGTGAGTCAGACTCTTAGAGTAATGACACGGGAGTGACTGTCTAAGCACATGGCTTCATTCAGAACTGACAAACAGCCCTTAGTTGTCATCAGGCAACTGTCATGTGAGGTGGTGTAAGTTTTTGTGAGTTTATGTGAGTGTGTGAGTGTCTTTTTAAAGTGGCAACAGGTCTGCAAGTGTAAAACTTAAGGGATTTCTTTTAGATAGTGAGTTATGTTTCTGTTAAATTTTAAACAAGACATTAAGCAAACAGGGCAAACCCCAACCAGAGGTAGAGGGGTGTGTTGTGTGTGTGTGTGTGTGTGTGTGTGATTGCTGGGTGGAGGCAGACTAGGAGCCTTGTAAATACTGTAGAGTAAACTTAAGGTGAGGTAGTTTAACTCTGGTCATCTGATGTTTTAGTGAGGGAAGATGCGACAAAAGCAGGTGGTTTGAATGAGTATGTTACTGTCTAGGTGCACAGTCTTTAAGAGTGTGGTTGAGGGTGTTTCACTAAAGGGAGGGGAAAGTTCTTGCACATGTGTTAGTCATTTGGAGGGAGTTTGCGAAACGATTTACATCTGTTTTCTGATCTTTGAACCCCCTCCTTCCTTCTTCTCTCTCCTGTTTCTCTTACTGGGTCTGTCTTTATTGTCTTCCCGTAAGAGCTGTTGCCGTCACTGTGTGTATGTGTGTATATGGGTGTTATAACTGAAAAGCTGCCTGCTTCATTATCATTGCACTCAAAGGAATTTAAATATGTGAATGAAATGTCTGAGTTTCCATTCTATAATGGCGAGTGTCCATTAGTGGTTTGGTGCATTTCTCATATATATCATTACAGAGTTAGAGACCATGTCAAGAAGTCAAACTGACCTCAAGAAAATCAAGGTATTTGAGTCAGGAAAGATTTAGGCTGTGTTAGTTCTGCACATTTTGTCCACCAGCAGTGAAAAACTACCTTGTGCCAAAGGTTTTTAAGCCTTTCCCCCCCATAAGTAGCCTGTAAACAAAGATTTTTAGAGATTTCTCTAGTGAAGTCTTCAAGTGTTTTTACCAAACATCTCTCCACTCTGTCCAGTTCCACTTTTAATTGTAGGGCTGAGTATTATTTTAAGCTTTTCAAATATTTTGATAAAGAAATATTTTTTCAAGATATTTCCCTTGAGTAATTAAATGTTTTTTTTCTTGGAGCAAGGATTAGAGAATATTTCAATCAGCAAGTGTAAGCATAGTGTATCCCATCATCTTATAACTACATTGAATAAATTAAACCTGCTAAATAGTTTCCAGGATTAAAAGCAGTGGAATCTGAAATAGTTGTACTCATTTGAGTTTATTCTTCAGATTTAATAATAAAATTTAATTCAATGTAGTTATGTATATTACCAAATTCTTTGCTATATATCACAGGATCAAGCACACTTTGTAAAATATGTTTTCTATAACTGTTTTAGAGAGCTGCTTTAGCCTTTTAGCCTGTTTTGCCAATTTTTCATTGACACTTTGTGCCCATGTAGGCTGAATGAAATATTATGATGCAATGTAAACCCAGGTGATGCAATTCTACAGCAGGATGAAGGATCTTGTGTTTCAGTGGTTTTACAGTAGATTGTGTCGCAATCCAGGTGCCGAGTATCCTGAAATAGCACTAGTGTGGCGTATGTGGGTATGTGCATGTTTGCATGTGCACATCTGTGTGGGGACCGCTGGAAAATCAGACGTGCAGAGGCTTGTTTAAGCAGGCTCAAGACTGATTTACTCATGAAAGAGAGATAAGGTGCATGCATACCAAAGACTAAAGCAGAGACATGCAAACACCTTCAACGACTCCACTTCTCAAAGAATCCCATTGATTTTCCTGCTGTTACGCCAGAGCTTCAATCACAATAAAGCACCATTACTGTGCTGACCACTTTGCATAGCCTTGGAGAATGGATGGCATGCACGCTGACTCTAAATGCTTTCCTCCTTGCGGCTATATCGCGATTGGGAGTCTGAGCTCCGTGTATTGGATTAAGCTCATTGTAAACCCCCATCAAGATATATGGTCCTTTCTTAAACACAAACAGGAACATACCTACACTCTCACAGTAGAAGAGATCCAGTTCTTTCTGTTACTGCTTGAAAGTGGCTGGGCTTTCAGGATGTATGTGCTTGTTTTTGGAAGTTTCATCAGACAGTGAAAGCACAAGATTGTCTTCTGTCCTTAGTAAAATGTGCACGTATAAATTATGCATTTTCTGTCATGTCTAGCGTAACACATAGGACCAGAGAGAACAAAGCTCCTCATGTGGCCTATTTTTTGATACCTGGGATCCTCACTATCTCTGTATGTGTGTTCCTGCACAGTTTGCTTGCACCCCTATTTGTCTGTCTGGCTAACTAAAGATTGTCTGGTTGCTCAAGGTAACAGTTGTTTTTGGGGTTTTCTTTACTGGCATGTAAACAAAGGAGAACCTCCCAAATGCTCCCTGGTGTGCCCTCCAGCCAATGAGATGTGAGATCCCAGATGGGCTCTGCCAGTAGTCGATGAGGATGGGCGTGACTCTGCTCCACATGATGAAAACAGCAGTAAAGCACAAAGCTTTGAATCTGGAACTGGAACAGACAACAGAGCCATAACAAAGACTCTTCCTTTATGACTACATGGCACTTCTCACTCCTTAGCCAGACAAAATGGTTATGTTTTCTTTTCTGCATGCCTTTCACACCAGTACTGAGACCGATAGTAGAATTGTATTTAAGGTGGTGTGTATGTGGGTCTTCCTTACATCTCAGTACATGACATGTGCATATGTCCAGGGTGTGTCTGTGGTATAGAAGTCTGGCTCTTGTGCATGTGTTGTCCTCTTCATCTGTCCACCTGTTCCCATCAGGTCTATACATACAAGGCCATGTGTCAGTGCCAGTTGTGACCATATAGACCAGGCTTTTGTATTTGACTAACAGGTGTGACCTCAAATTGTATCCCGTCTTAGGAAATGTGCTCTGAATTTGGTTGTCAGCACTTTCATTCATTTTAACATTTGAAAGAAGAATCCACCCAAATGTTTCTCACTCAGATATGTCAGTGTTTGAATAATATCTAGTTCTCTGTGTCCATACATGTATTTGCTGTTGTGTGCCCAAAAGCAATAATCACTGTGCAGTTTCATCACATTCCCACAGCGTGACTCAAAGTGGTGTCTGTGCCTTTTCAATCCATCCCATTCATTCTGTAATCTGCCTCACCCCATGGGCTCAAACCGTGCAGCAACAGGAGCCACAGCATGGAACAATTTTAGTTCTGTGCTTGACAGAAACTGTCTAACTCGGCATGTTTCAGTTGAAAGAGAGAAGTCACAGCTAAGCATATTTGCATTGCGTGGAGTAACATCTTAACAACTAACTCGTATCATTTCAGCAGTATCTGCTTCATCTGATCATGTCATGACACAACATTTGAAAGATCTGGAAACTCTTAAGAGATGGAGGCAGTGAAGCTTGTGTTGTAATCAGGCAAAACCATTTGCAGATATTGTGGTTCTGATATACAGAAAGGGGTGGACGGTAACACAGACAGAGATAAAAGAATTACAACCACAAGGGATGGCCATTTTCAAAAGGCGATCACAACCCAGCCCCCAAACTACATCAACAGTTACACATACAGTCATTGCCAAAGTGTGTATTTAATATTTCACTTTGTTTTTTTTAATGGAGAACAAGAACTTAGACATTAGAAGTAAAGTCATATGTGTTCCTCTATTTTGAACAATTTCAACCAACAGAACAATATATAACAAAGGCATTTGTGGGAAGTGATCAGCTTCCTGTTATCATTTTTTCATGTGGAATTGTTTTTTTTTTTTCTCTCAAGAGCTTTGTTCTTTCAAATTTTAATAGTTATAATCAGAGGGCAAGCTAGCAGACAGTTATGATGAAAAATGTATTATGACACGGGCGCGCACACACACACACACACACACACACACACACACACACACACATATATATATACACTTTCCTTATTTTTCATCATTTCTGTACTGTTAGAATGGTGGATGTGTGTTTTCAGTGTGGCCAGACTCTCAGTAATGACATCATTGTGTTTGCAAGTGATCCATACAAGCCAAAAACTCAGGGCTGCTCTAAATACTATTGTGGTCATCTCAGGGAGCCCAGAAGTTCTATCCACCTGCTGTTCAGACCTTCTGTTTGTACAGAACACCTAATTAGAAAGGGACAATGGAAAGAGGGAGATGCTAAAGCTGTTTTTTTTTTTCTGACAATGGATTAATGGAGGGGCAGCACCAAGGCCCAGTTGTAAACCCATGCAACTATATAAGATTAAATAAGGATTATTTTAAATGTGCAAGGCTACTCTAGTACAATGTGAGAATCAAAAAAAAAAGATGGAGCTGCAAACTGGGTATAATAGGTTCACTTTAAATCATTTTAACTAGGATACGGTATGTACTAAGGGGCTTGGTTTTCTATTGGGAGAAAACAAAAAATATTTGTGGGTTACTTGTAGACAAACTACAAATGGATTTCTAAATTACTGTAATTATGTATATGGTGCATAAATATGCTTTCTAACACTAGTTTATGTGTAGTAAGCCAACATAAGCTGTTGTATCAAGTGGAAGGTCAGACAAATACAAAGAGGCTATTGATATTATTTAAACTGAAAGAGAAGCCAAACAAAAATAATGTTTAAGTATCAGGTTGCCAAAGAGATGAGAGTAACAGTAACTCAGCTTCTCTGATTGAACCCTTTGACTGGGAGGCATGTTAGTGAGTTTGAGTGTTGTTATAACAGCCTGGTACTGACTTAATGATGCAATTGTTTTTAAGCATCCACAGACGTGCAGAGACACATGCTGCATAGCACAGCTCATGCCTTTGTCACATGATGCACATTATTCCTTCCTTGTGTTTTCTGCATGTTTGTACATCTGTGCTTTATGAACCCTAAAAACCCTGATTGTAAATTCCCATACTTCTGCGTCTCCCTAGTGACATCATTGTACTGTGGGAGCAGTCCGGGTGCTTTTGGAGGTCAGTACATGACGAGGCCCCTGAATTCCCCTGCTGTGGACCCCCACCCCAAACAGGAAACACAAAACAGACATCAATCCCCAAACTTGGAATACATTTGTGGAATTAGTTTCCTGTCACTATGTTTCTTTGTTTCTTTTTCATACTTTCATGCTTAGTTAAATACGTGGTTCAATAAAGTTGCCTCACATCTTTGCCATTCACCACTCTCTGTGGCCATTAACTATCATTTTGAGATACTCGGAGTAGTCAGTCTAAACTGAAACTATTGGTGCCAATGGAAAGAGTGGAATTTGCATTGAGCTCAGACAAAATCATCCCTCTGGCCCAGCTGTCTATTATACATGTTTTGTCTTATCTTACTGGCTGCATTTTACTGTGGTGGACACTACCTAGACAGTCACTTGTATTCACATTATTTTGCCTACAGATGCAAATACACAACAAGACTGAAAACAAATGTGTGTATATGATATGTGTTTCGTAGATGACAGATATAGTGTGCTTGTGCTGCAGGAGAGCGAATGTGCTTGCCACAATGATTTATGTGTTGTCGTGGTAGGGTTGTGAATTATTATGTGTATGTGCACAGGGCCTAGCTGGGAAATGACCCAATTGATGCTGGTAGACCCTCAACTGTCTTCACTTTTTCTGTCACTTTCTCTCCCTTTCACACACCCGCACACACAGGGCCATGCTCTCCCACCCTCATCCTCCCTCAGCTGTCCGTTAAAAGCCCATCTATCTCTGCGTTTTAATTAGGGCCTCCCCTATTTATGGCTGAATGGCCGCTTCATTAACAGAAAGGCTAGGAGATTCGCATCCGGATCTGTACAGCTTGTGACACACAGCAAGGCTAGAGTCTGTGTGAGAGAGAGAGGGAGAGAAGGGGGTGTGTGGGTTGCTTCAGGGGGTATTGATGACGCAATTTCCCCTGAGGGTGGACCTCCCATCTGTGAGTGGAATATAGAGGATCAGTCCAAAGAAAAGGGGACTATATGGGACAACGAATGTTTACAAAAAAAAAAAAAAATGTATGGCCACAATCGTGTGCGTCTTATTAAAAACTAATGTTTTTTTCTTTAACTCATACTGTAAAAATATCCAATCAAAATAAGTCAGATTATTATTAAGTTAATCTTGTCTTTATGAATATATAGCCCAAATGGCAATTAAGATTAATAATGTTGTGAGTTACTCTTCTGTTCCACATTAAAAGTCAATTTAAGCAGCTATTAAATCAAGAACCACCAACCACCTAACAATGTACAGACTTAGCTCTTCCAAAATTGAGATCCTTTTTTATTTTTTAACATTTTTTTTTTTAAGTAAGCTCCTAAAGCTCACATCAAAACTGGATGCTAACTCTTGGATCAGCATTTTTCTTAAGACTGACCCCTGTGTACCTTTTGTACTGGATACTGCAGGAAAAAAAATCTTGGCTCACATATGCTGGAGTGGGTGTGGTCAGCTGTGTGTTCACCACCAATGACAGTTGATTGCCCAACCCCACCCTGTGCTGTGCAGCTCTCTTGATGGTCTGTGCCTGTATCCTAGAAGGAGAACGTTGGGGTCAGATGGTGAAACAGGCCACCAGCTGCTCTCCTTGCCTTCATTTTCAGTTTCTAAGGAATTACTTATTTTTATTTTTATTCTTCTGAATTACTTATTTTTATTTTTATTCTTCTTATTTATATGTGTGTGTATATACGGTTGCAGGTACAAAATACATTTCACTGTGCATGGTACTGTGTATAACTGTGCATGTGACAAATAAACACTATCTTAATCTTAATCTTAATCTTTTTTTTTTTGTAATTATACTTTTTATTAGTTTTCTGGGAAAAAGGTTTTACAGAGCATATATTCACAGTGTCAAAGTGTTACGTTCAGTACTTAAAAAAGTAACATAGAGATTTCTGTGCAACATATTAACATAGAACTGTTATAACTCTATTTCCTGGGGAAGAAGCCCAATGTTAATGGAATGAGGAAAGAAAGAGAAAATAATTTATGAAAGAAAGAAGAAAATAATAAAAATAAAAATAATAATAATAAAATAAATAAATAAAAATAATAAAAAATAAAAAATCCCTAAATAAATTTTGAAAGAAGTGTGTAAATACTTATTTAATACTATTTGAGTTTATTTATTGTCGGAGAGTAGATTGTCAGGAGGCCATGTCAAGCTTGATTTCTAAAAAATAAAATCGGGTCTTCTACTTAATCTTAATCTTAATGCAGCAGAAAGAGGGAAGCTCGTGACTAATGAAAAGCTAAACCATGTCATCATTTAGTGTTTGGTTCTCTGTGTCATTGCGTGTTTTTTTTTTTTTTTTTTTTTTTTTTTATGGCGTCTTGTCAGTGACGCTAACAGTGATCTGCTTTTTCTTTACACATCCCTAAAAATCCCCTTCATATCCACAGTATTGTTTTCCTGCCCACTTTACCTTCTTGTCCCATCCCCGATGAGTTCACTGATCTGTGCTTTTTTGTTTGTTTTAATGCAGGTAGTACATATGTGCATAGGCTAAGCACTAAGGGTAAATATGCAGGCTCTAAATTAAAAGAAACCCATTCTTGTTATAAAACTATTGATTTATAAGGCCTTATTTCAGTGGAAAAGTTATTTTCATGTTACACTGTCTTCACAAGTCCTGCTTCAGAGTGCTTTGTCACTAAAAGACCTGATAAGAGGCAGATCTCCATGATGACTTAGAGGATATTGAGAAAATAGTCCATATAATGAATGAAAGTCTGTGTGCATGTTAGCTCATATAGCAGAGCTGGCCATGATGATGCAATCCCTTGGCACAGTGCTGGCACTGTACATAGTCGTTCTATCAGCTCTAATGCAGCCTGCCACTGTGGAACACTTTTACGCACAGTGCAAACACATTCATCAACTTCTTTCATCTTTTTAAAATAATTTAAAAAATTGCAGTGTGCAAGTGTCACTTTTATATAGTGAGAAGAACAAATGTGCCTGTCAGCAAGAAGTGTGTGTTTAAGCCTCTTTATGGTTTAAATTTTGTGAACTATAAGTGATCTTTTTATTGGGATTTTTGCTCACCTAAATGATTTGATATTCAACTGTTACTTAAACCAGAAGTGCGATTACCACTACGTATAATCACAGTTTACAAGAACAGATTAGGAACAGGATAACTGGGAGAAGGAAGTTTCCTTTTCAGCTTTTGCTTTTGTCCTTTCCAAGACTGTGTTCTGACCCAGTTTTTTCTTCTTTAGTTTCCATTGTTTTCACCAATTTTCTTCTCATTTTCTCCCTGAATGCTTGGATATTTTGAATCATATTAATACTGCTCGCTTTCTCCTGGAGAATGGAGACTCATTATCTGTGTGTGTGTGTGTGTGTGTGTGTGTGTGTGTGTGTGTGTGTGTGTGTGTGTGTGTGTGTGTGTGTGTGTGTGTGTGTGTGTGTGTTGTCCCAGCAGTGAGGGTGTGTCTCCAAAACCAATAAACAGACTCTTTTAATGGGAAAAGCAATTCCTGGAAAAGCAGTAACTGCTATTCTTCACATTCTGAGATATGGTGAAATTGGAGGTGCAAATATTAACACATGCAATCTATTACATGCGTTGTAATGGCTATGCGTGAGAGTATTATTTAGTTCTTAACCCCACTGACGGAGAGGAACCTCCAGTCAGAAGGATCTTAAGGGATAATATACTCATTTGCTGTCTGTAACATATTAACTGGCTGATCTGTACATATCTTACATTTTAAGTGTGCAACTGCAACATGTAGCTTTTTGAGAGAAGCCAGAAGGGACAAATAAACATTTAAAACTACCAGTGATCAAGCTGCCTTTAGGCAGTGCTTAAATTTGAGGTTATAGGTCCCTTCTGAACACCCTATGTTACTTCCCTTCTCCCTGGGGCAGAGATGAAGTAGGAGCAGATGTGTTAAATGGACACTGTGACAAGACTGCCAGTCTGTAAGTTCCTGTACCAGTCAAACTCAGCATTAACAGAAGCCATCCTTTGATGTGCCCAGCATGTGTGGGCTTGTAAAGCTCCTGATTACAGCCTCAAGCAATTCTTCCCCTTCTCACATGTACAAACACTGTCACCGTGTCCCGTGTCCAAGAAATGTACTGTGAC
This sequence comes from Archocentrus centrarchus, assembly GCF_007364275.1. Lineage (NCBI taxonomy): Eukaryota > Metazoa > Chordata > Actinopteri > Cichliformes > Cichlidae > Archocentrus > Archocentrus centrarchus. The sequence goes on along the minus strand of NC_044351.1, from coordinate 22,036,017 downwards.
TGCCAGGTTCCTCACAACATCAGGGCCAGTGATGTATGTTGAAATACTGGTAAACTAAACTTGTAAAATGTTTATTAATAACTAACTATTTTCTAGTGTTATTTATGTTTTTATAAATTTGCTGTGTACATAGGTTTGCGATGGCCACAGAGGTTGGTAAACACAAGGTTACTCATCTGAGATTAGAAGGGATTGATTATAACCATGGCTGCATCACAACCAGGTGGAAAACTGTATTTTTACCAACATATTATATTATATACATCAAAGATATCTCTGTATCATTGCTCTCTTTGTTCTGCACACACTGTGTTTATCTAAGGCTTCTTTGTTACATAACTGACATTTATTTATTCATTTATTCATTTGCCTGGAATGGAAAAATATCGACCTCTAGTGGTGACTGTAACTCACTGCATCAATCCTTTGCGTGTTTTGATTCTGAGGACACACTTCCCTGCCATTGTGTCTGGCACATGCAGTGTGATGCGTCTTTGCAACAGCGTTCTTTGTCTAAAGTCCTTATCAGCTCATTCTTATTAGTCAGAGATAAGAGACCTGTAACTGGGCAACACCTTGAAAACGTGTGTGGGTAATATGACTGTGTATGAATTTGAGCCATCCTGCAGACTGTGGGAGAAGACATGTACGTGACTTTGCTGGATAATATTGAGACAATCAGATATTTAGTAGTGGACTGTTTGATAACCTTACTGTTTTAGAGCTAATAGGTGTTTCAAATTAATATTTTGTACTAACAAGATAAAGATACCATGAAATTCTGTAAGTGAAAACTTGTGCAAATGATCTGTTTCTTTGTTCAAAGGGAAAACAAATAGTCATAAACTGCTAGAGATGTGCGTTAAAAGTCAATGGAACAGTGAAGGTAAGCGAGGGAGCAGAGAGAGAGAGAGAGGGAGGGAGGGAGTGCTTATGTGAGCGTAGCTGTAAAGCAGACTTTGAACTCGAATCAGCTCAGTAGCAGACAGCTGTGCAGAACAAAGCATCTCTCCTGCATAAGGCTTTACTAGATACTGGTTAAAAAAAGACGAAGAAGAAAGGACAGCGTGCTTTAATAGCTTTTCTTGGAAAAATACATTCCAAATCAAAATAGCAGAGATGACTACCATGTTCAGATACCCCGTCTTTCCTCATCTGCAGGGTGAGTTTATCAAGATTTAATTTTGTGCTTTTAGTTTCAAAGAGTAAATCAAAAATGAAGTACTGAACCATTTTGTAGCTTGTACAATCATGTTTGACAGAAAAATCAGCATTACTGAATGGATTTGTTGTATGTTTGTGATATGGTTGGATTCTGTGTTTGTTTGTTTGGGGTTTTTTTGTTTGTTTGTTTGTTTGTTTTGAATTTTTTTTTTTTTCATGTGCATCATTCCAAAGTTCCCGATTAGTCATTCTTTGAAGTGCTGCATGTGAGCCTTCAGTTCAGATAGGAGAAAACAGTAACTGCCATAAAAGGTATGATGTTACATGCATACTTTGCAGGTCGATAAGAGGTATTGATCAAACTTGCAGTAAATCACAGCTAGAATTACAGCAGTGTATTGTGAACTGGTGTCACAGTGGGTGAGTAGTTTGAAAGATGAGGGTTTTCCACATGCCGGTTATGTGTATGTAAATAGGTAAAATACTGGATTGCAATATAGAAATTTCTAGTTTTCTAGAAAGGCAGGTTTTTGCTCTTCATGTAAAATGGACAAAAGATAACATCTGTTCACATCTGGAGTTCATGGGTGCGACTTTCTTTTATTTTGAGTACACAGTTAGCTATAGAATGAATCTCTGGGTTAATTGTGTGTTTAGTAGTTTCTGGAATATTTGCATTACTATGTGTCAAAAATATATTAAGATGTTAAAGACTGGGTCTATGCTGTCCTGATTCCTGTCCCTTCATTAATATGCATATGTTTCTTATATCATCTGTCAAGAGGATGAAATGTTCCTCTTCACTCAGTGTGGAACACTTATGTAATTCCAGTGCTGAGTCCCTTCATCACTATAGAGACCAGTGAAAAACTGTGAGCTCATGCCAGAGGATCAGGGAGATGCTCATGTCCTGGTTTGCAAGAAGTGCAATGTTTGTCTTTGTGACACAAAGATTTCTGACATGTTGCAGAAGTGGTTGAATCAAAGTATTGTTTTGTTTTGTTTCTGTTGATTTAGATCCGTGTGATCCAGGTCTGTCGCTGTCAGCAGGGAGGAGTGTCATGGCGGAACCAGACTATATGGATGGAGACTGTGATGAGCTCATCAAGCCCAAGAAACTGATCAACCCAGTGATAAGCTCCCGTAATCACCAGGACTTGCACAGAGAGTTGCTCATGAACCAGAAGAGGTCAGGAGACAGGAAAAATACCTTGTAGCTCACTCTTAGCTGCCCCTTGGTAACCACATGTGGATCCCAAGTTATTTTCAAAGAGGAGATTATTTAACCTCTCCTTTGCTATTTTACAGTTAGCAACCTGATATTTTATCATGGGTTTTGGCGCAGAGACAATCAAGATAAGGGGTAAACGAAGATGGCTGCTTTCAACGCCTATAATTGTGACAACAATAAAGCAGTATATGATATTTCCTCATGTGCAGCATGTGTCTGGATAGATAAAAGTTTATGCATTTATTGAGGGTGAAACTCCCTTGCTGTCCAGCAGTTTCTAGATCATCATTAAATTCTCCTTGTTTGTTTGTGGGAGTATCATAAAGTTATCTTATGAGGGAAACAGTTCAGTTCCCAGATTCAGGCTAATTAAGTTTCATCTCCACTAATGGAGGATGAGTGAGTCCAGTAACCCTGCCACTTTCTGCTAATTGCTTTTGTTTCCATGTCAACTACACTGATGCTACAGCATGCTACTGCTGTCGCTGTGGTTGCCTTCACTGGTAGTTTTAGTCCCCAGCAGCAGTATTATGTGAAGCTTTGGATATAAAAATTTCATAGAAGCCGCTCTATAAAAACCTTTGGCAAATATTGGTTATGTAAAGGTCAGACATGCATACTGTGGAGGAAAAATCCCTCCTTGGCTGCTGATATTACACCAAACAAAGAAGGATTTTATGCAGCCTTAAGTCTCTGTGAGCATCAATCAATGTATGTGTATGTTTACATCTTTGCGTGTGTAAATGCACATACATGCTGGTGTCCGTGATCACCCTTTCACACTAAATGTTTGTATTGTATCACACCATACAATGCCAGCAGCTTTGTGCCTGAACTATAAATAGCTCTGTAAACACACATGCTGGTGACAGCTGTTACATCACAGCAGCAGTTCTCCAGGCTGTCTTAAACCAGAGTCAAATGATTAAAGCAGTGCATCTAAGAATGAGGAGGAAACAGGCCAGGAAGAAATTTAATTTAAAAAATAGAAATAAAAAGCCAAATTTTGCAGCTGGATATTGCTTCTAATTGTCTAGACAGAGGATTTCGACAAGTATCAACTGGCTTTAAGGGGAATAAACTTTTATGACTGTGCTTTTATCATGTAGTGAGGTATAGAAGGCTGGCCTGCAAAGTGGATTAGTCACAGTGATGAAAGTGGGGTGGGGTGTGTAGTTGGTTGGATGGATGATGCATGGATGGATGCTTGTATGAGAAGGGGAAAAATAATATGTTATGCAATCGTGATTACAAAACTGTCTGTAGCTGAGGGCCTTTCTCTGCCTTTGCTACCTTAGCTGTAATGACCCTTCCTACACAAACAAAGGAATTTCAGAAATTCGGCCACCAAGCATTCGATTAGATGGAGGTAGTGATGTGTGGGATTTTGAAAACACATTCTTCCCAGTCTGCCTGAGGGCGTGTGTGTGTGTGTTGGGGTGGGGTGGGGTGGGGTGGGTGGAGGGGACTATTATGTAAATGCTGCCCACTGTGTGGTCAGCATCTTTATACCGTAGTCTCTTACTGCTGCGGTGACCTTGACATCCTCCCGTTCTACATGAGGTTACTTAAAATCAGTCCATCCAGTCACATCTTACTACGACCTTTGCTGACACAAAAACAGGGCATTTAACTGAAACAGTGTCTCTTGATAAAGTAGACCCCTGTTCTAAATTAACTCTCACTGCTTCTTGGAACATTGTGAGCTCAGTTATGTAATCTCCGGGATTTAATAATGCATTTAATTAAGGCATTTCTGTTGCTAAAATGTATCCAGGTAGGCACGCTGTGCTTTCTTTGAAGGCCATCTGTGCCCTGTCCAGATTCAGGCTGTCATAGCACAAGAAAAATCATTTGGAGAGTTGGGTAATCTGCATTAAAGGGTTTAAAATTTAAATTAATGAAGGGCATAAAGACTGGGTTTTTGATGAGGCACTTTTTTTCCCCTTTTTCTGTGCCAATTTTTTGTGCCCCTAATCCTTTTCCTTTTTATTGGTTTTTGCCCTTTATTTTTTTATTTTTTGTCCCCACCCCCCACCCCCACCCTTTTCTCTCATGATTTTGGAAGCGTTTAGAGCATTACATAACATTTTGCGTCTTTGCTCCTCAGGCTCTCACTTTGCTGTGATATCCTATTTTGAGTCAGTTGTGTAACAATCCCACTGGCTTTGCAGTGACTTAAGACATTTTCCATGTGTGGAGTTTGTTTCCCTGCAGTTGTTTTTGATACTAAAAAATACAGAAAAGGCAACTAGGAAAGAAAAATGTGCCCAAGTTCTCACCCATGGTTTCAACTCACTCTTTCAGAGTCATTTCCTGTGCTGGCAAAAATCATCCTATGTAATCTGGTTAATGTGGATCAATCTGCGATTGGCTGAAAATCAAAATTTTCATGAAACATGATTGGCATGTTTAATCCAGAATGTGTAATACCATTTTGCATGTCAAACAGAATATGGTCATCATCTGTTACGCATGAATTTGCATGTCAGTCTCCTGAATGAGGCTCTGCAGTGACATCAGGATTTATTGACTGAAGTTAACACGCTCTTTCATTAATGGGTTCTGCACAGGGGTCTGGCTCCTCAGAACAAACCTGAACTCCAGAAGGTTCTGGAGAAGAGAAAGAGGGATCAAGTTCTCAAGCAACAGAAGGAGGAACAAGAGGCCCACAAGAAGAGGAGCGACTTGGAGATAGAGCTCATGAAAAGACAACAGAAACTAGAGCAGGTAAATGATTTAATAGAAGTTGTAATGTCATTTCCACACTCATAAATGTCAACATCCAGTGGATACAATGCATTTTTTTCTTTTTTTTTACTGTATCTGAGTTACTAAGTTCTTTGTATTTTGTGTTTTAAAAAAAAAACAAAAAAACTATTACTTCTGATTTAAGATTAATGTGAATTTTGTGTCTTTATCCCTGCAGCTGGAACTGGAGCAACAGAAAATCGAGGAGGAACAGGAGAACACCCCTGAGTTTGTGAAGATGAAGAGCAACCTGCGCAGGACCAAGCAGGAGACCGATGGGGAGGAGCGAACCACCTAAAAACCAGCAGGGGTGCTTGGGTCTGGCTGACTGTGCGCATGTTTGTGAGCACAGAGGCAACAGGAGTGTGTGTACAAAAGAGAGAGTGTGTTATGTCTGTGGTACACAGTGGTGACCTAATCTTGGTCCTGGCTTTCCCAACTTAGCTGTTCCTTCCTGCAGTGAGGAGAGAGACTTTAAAGAAAAAGACCCCCTCTGTCTGCCTGCAATGGACCGCCAGTACTCACACCCACCCAGCAGCACACAGCACCCCTGCAGGAGGACCTAACAGTTTGATGCTTTTTTTCCACAAGGGGCGAGCAAGCTTTCAAGGAGCTCTGAGAGAGATGCAACCAGACATGCACCCACACACACACACACACAGGAGTATTCGTCCCCTTTGTTTTCACTCCTTTCTCCGCAGCAAGCTCTCATTTCTCTTTACTGTTATCAGTGTTGTCATTGTTGTTGTTGATGATGTTGTTTTTTGTTCTCACGTTCAGAATCAAAAAAAAAAAAAAAAAAAAAAGGAAACTTGGACACTGGATGGACTTTTGAAGCTGTGTAATGTAAAAGCCAAACAAATGTGCTTTTATTATTTATGTTTGTAGCTTTTAGCTCTGGTATAGGGGAAGACACTTTTAGTCATTCTGTGTTTTAGTTTGTTTTACTGCATAGTATATGAAGCCAGAACAGGACAAAGGGAGTGTGTGGTTCTTTGAAACACTCAAGTTTGCTTTATTTTTTTAAATTGTAAACATGCAATTTCCTCAGCTAATGCAATTTTGAGCAATAGTAGAACTCCCAGGTGTGAGAGTGACTTTTCTTTATATATTCTGTTGTTTTTGTATGAATAAAAGTGTTACTTAATAAATAATTTAAGTTTTGTGAGGCTGGTCAATGAGAATAAGCCCTGAGCTGTGTGATCAGTTCTTGTGTACTTTTTTCTTTTTCTTTTTTTTTTTTTTCTTTTTGCTAAAGGACAAACTTCCTAGAAGTTTATCCTTTATCCTCAGCAAAACCATAGATTTAGATATTATAAATCACATAATCTGAATTAGGTGTTTGTTTCCTGCGAAACTACACAAACAGTGTGTTAAAAAAGAAACCTATGTTTGGTTGTTGAAGTCGAAATTTACACAGAGCAATAATATGGGTCTGAAATCCTTGTTTGCGACTCATACTCTCACAGGAAGAGGTAGATTTATAGTAGCATAGCCCAGTGTTTCTCTCCAGAATCTTCTTTTCGGTAAATATAATTTTAATCTTAACAGCTTCCGTTCATATTATTTTATATTTTAATGTGTTGTTGGAGACTGTGGATTTTTTTTTTCATACTATTCTAAGTAGAATGTGGTACAGAAATAGCAAGACAAGTCTTCACTGTAATAGGCCCATATCTTTAAGTCAATAATTTATGTTCATTTCACGTATACTGCAATGAATGTTTACGTTTTGTTGGGTGGATTTAAGATCTGGAAAGTATCTAGCCAGTATGTGACACAACCTAGAATCCAGCAGAGCTGCTTGAGTCACTGTAGAGTAATTGTGCATATCTCATGGTATTTTTAACACTTAGATTTGTATGTAAATTTCTTTGGCTTTTTTGACAGCAATTTGACCTTTTTTAGTGGAAGGATTTAATTTATATAGCACCAAATCACAACAGTCACGTCAAGGCGGTTTATATTGTAAAGTAAAGACCATATAAAAATTACAGAGAAAACCCAACAATCAAAACAACCCCTTATGAGCAAGCACTTAGTAACACTGGGAATGTAAAACTCCCTTTTAACAGGAACAAACCTCTGATAGATCAGCTTAAATAATTAGAAATAAAGGAAGCAACGCAGGAGAAGCTTTCACTTTTTCGCCAAGATAATGTTAAACTTTATTTTATTGGATTATGTTGTCACACTGATAATATGGCTTTGTATTAAAATACTCACAAACAAAAAAAAAAATCCTTTTTTTTTTTTAATATTACATCAAATTTGAAGTTTCGAAGATTAAAACATGTCCAAAATGGTATACAATTTTCAGGCTCTTAGATGCAAATAAAGGAGGTTATTTTAACGTATCATCGATTCTCAGCCTTTGAACAGATTTAGGATTTGTGGCATCTTCAAGCAAGCTGCACAACTCAAAACAAATTTTTAAAAAAACAGCAGGGGTAAAGGTATATTTTGACTTTAGCATTTTATTATTTTTTTTAATTTATTATTTTATTGATAATTAAAATATGACCCATTAAATGACGTTTATTACAATCGCTCAGGATGATCAATAACGATGTTCGGTGGAGGGCAGTAAAGCGCCACTAATGCCTCTCATATCAATGAAGAAGAAATAAACTCTCATCAGTAAGCGACAAACATGGCTGCTTGTGGGCTACTCCGTTCTCTCTCTTCTAACTTTTCCACAGTTTTGCCTTTACTCGCTCGCTCAGCGCCGCTTTCTTCATTGCAGCTGGCATCTAAGCCTTATTTTGGAAGAACGCTAGCCTCTTCTAGCCGGTTATCTGCAGGTATTCGACTATGCATGTCTTCTATTGGGTAACATTAGCAAGAGAAAGGACACGATAGCTCAGCGTGTCTGAGTGTTTCTGTCATTCTCATCGAGGACTTCAAATCCCCCCCTGAGTTCTGACTGTGTTGTGTTATCTTGCAGCGCTTAAATTTACAGACAAACACGAATGGATTCGTGTGGAAGACGGAATTGGGACGGTTGGCATCAGCAACTTTGCACAGGTGAGTTTTCCACCTTTGCGCCGGTGTCGTGCCAGAAAGTGATTTCCGGTGTTAAAATTGTTTTAAATGACTTGTTGGCCTATAATCTGTCAGACATATCTCTCGTGAATGATATCGAGTCATTTTGAGACAGAGGGGACATTCCTGTCACACAGTAGAAGCTGCAGTCAGTTTCTGGCAAAGTGGCTTTTATATATCCTTTATTTGTCTAGGTGAAAAGGGTCATTGACATTTTAAAAAAATGTCAACTTCAAGCAAGTTATAGCCAAGAGGGCAGCAGAAATTGCAACAAATATAACATAACAGTTATATAAAGATATTTGAAGTGGCCAAAGAGTCCTGGATGGATAATGTAGAAACAAAGTGTAGGTAAAATAATGCAGACTCATAAAGATGGTTGCAAAATGAGTCATTTCTCTATTTTATATAATAACCCCTTTGTAAATCCTGTTGACTAGACCCTATTCGTCAATGTAATCTAATATATTAACATCTACAGTCACTTTTTTGGCTGGTGATCACTGAATACATGCACATGCATAGCCTAGTCCAACACAATGTTGGGATTGTCCACTGTCTGCATGGTGTTTACTGCATGTGTGAAAGACAATGGGATGAAGACATTGTGTGTGTGTGTGTGTGTGTGTGTGTGTGTGTGTGTGTGTGTGTGTGTGTGTGTGTGTGTAAGTAAAATGCTCAACAAATGCCAAATAGCAGTAATTATACAAATGTAAACACATTATAGGACATAGACACCACCAAGTGGCCACTGTTGTACACGTTTTTCCACAACATTTAAATAAAATTCTACAGCACATGTTTTTGTGCATATAACTGTTTTTTTTTCACTCTGGTTGTCCTGGCTAAATATTTTCTCTACCCACTTGCAGGAGGCACTGGGAGATGTAGTTTACTGTGGACTGCCAGAGGTGGGGACACAGCTGGCTCAACAAGGTATGATGTTTGCTGAATGATAGTGAATATAATTATGAGAGTTATAAAGCTTGATCTTGTGCATCATCGCTGGATCGAAGGGAGGATACGGCACCAATCACCACAGTGCAGGAAACTGATTGTGTGATGCTTAAAGTGGATGTCGTCTTGTCACTCATGCCCTCTTTTTACCTTCTGTGCTTTGTGACATGACCAAACTTTGACGAAGATGTGTTTGTGTCTAAAATTTACTCCCACAGATGAGTTTGGAGCTCTGGAAAGTGTAAAGGCAGCCAGCGAGCTTTATTCCCCTTTAACTGGAGAAGTTGTAGAGGTCAATACACTACTGGCTGATAACCCTGGTCTGGTCAATAAATCTTGCTACAAAGATGGTAAGTACACACATAAACATCAAAGTCCAGTCAGCGCAGGTCACTCTGTCATATGGAAGAAACATTTTAGGTTAATGCAAGAGCTAAAAATTCACATTTGCTACAAATTCAAATTTTCTAAAAATTATTGCCATTATAGTTAATTTTTCATTGTTTTGTCACCCACTGTAACATGATAAAGGGCTATGAGGTAATTTTTGGACAGTAGATGGCAGTAATACGACATCAAGTGTAGGCAGGGACTCCAAGATCATAAAGCTGAAACTTTTGTATTGATACATTGCATTATATTTCATTAAAATTACCCTTCATTTGTACATCTTCTGACTACCTTAATATTTGATTCATACCAAAGACTTTGTATGTTTTCACCTGTTTTCTCTCCACCACTGTCAGTATCCGACAGCATTCATTTTATTTTATTTAATTTTATTAACTAACTCATTACAGTTAATATTGTCTCCTTTGGTTATGTAGTAATGCACTGCAAATTTAAAAGTAATCTTTCAGTCACAACATGCTGTATATTGAAGTCTGAAAGCCAAAAACAAGCATGCTGATCGCTGATGGGCTATATTACTCAAGCAAAAAAGGAAGAAAAAAGGAAAATGTGGCAGTGACATTAAACATGCAGTACTCTGTTACAGTTTTAGCCATCAATGCATCAATAAGTGGGAATGCTTTGCAAAAAGGATGGATGGATGCATGTTTAAACAGTACAGGAGAAAAAAAAATCTTATTTTGTGTGGCTAATTTTTTTCTTTATGGGAATCATTTAAAACCTCCAAGAACTGAAACTTGTGCATCGCTTTGAATCAGAGCTTAACCTGATTTTATTCATTATAGGTTGGCTCATGAAGATGACCGTTTCCAAACCTGCTGAGCTTGACAGTCTAATGGATGAAGCAGCATATGAGAGATACATCCGCTCTATTGAGGACTAACATAACGTCTCTCAGTATGTGCTTTGCACCTTCCCCTTTTCTCACAACACTGGCAGAGAGAGGTGCACAAGATGTGCCTGTCCGCAATACATAGCATTCGCCAGGGGAGCTCTGTAGCGCCAGACTACTGATCTGTCAGTGCTGTAGAGCTGTGAACTTTAGAAATTCTTTACTGACTTACTTTAGGGGACCTTTCAGTCTGCATTGACTTAATATCCAGTGTTGAATTCTTGCAGCATCAAACCGCCAAAGGGTGGAAGAGACTGAGACTAGAATAAAATAGTTACCAGTCATTTCAGTCAGGGACTTGAAATTCTGTCCTTGGATACTGTTTGACTTAAAAAGCACTTTTGTCTTTATGATATTAATTATTTTGATCTTCAGTGCATGTATGACGGTTATCATGGACAGAGGACCTGTGTAATAAAAAAAAAAATCTTCAAGAGGTCTGTTTTCTTTCTCATTTATTTCACAAAATAATTTTAAATCCAGCCTGTATGAAAGGATATTGCACTGATATAAAGTATATTAGCAAACTTGAACAAATCTTTTTACATCTAGACTGCCATTATTTAATACAATACCTGAGATCTTACTGGAAACAAACTTTTAACAGTATTTAAAAATCCAATCCATTTTGTTTACACAACTATTTTCTCCGTTCATATCTGCAGATTATATGTTTTTGCATCACTTTTACACTCTGACTTTGTTATGTTTACACTCTGTGGCTAGTAACTTAGAGTCTATAGTGTCAGTCACTTCAGAGAAGTGGCTACCCCACCTGGTACTATAGAGAACCTGTCCTTGGCTGTTGGAGTTCGTCTGGCCCTACCTCGAGGTGAAGGAGATGGGAGTCCCTCCATTTTTCGATAATCACTGTTGAGCCTCTCCTTTCTCTGGACTACCTCATGCATTACACTGGCAGTAAAGTCTCTCTCATTAAGGAAAGCAATGGTCTCATCCCTCTTTCGGCTCACATATCCTTTTAAAACTGCGTTGTAGGGGTTTGATGCGGCATCAGCATCTGGATCGTCTTGCTGGTGTTTGAATTCCATGCGAGTGATAACGGGCAACAGGAACTGCTTTCCTTGTGTCACCAAAGCCCCATCCCTATGTGACAAGCTCAAAGCCTCAGAGACCAGGCGTGGGGGCAAAGGCACCAAATCGCAACCTGAGTGCTTGTCCACATACTGCTCAAACTCCCTACGCACCAAAGCTACATCCTGCAGAGACCGATTCCTCCGCTCCTCGAGGTCTGTAATTACTCGCTCAGGATACGTCTGACCAAACACCACACCTAAAGAGTGGGGACAGCATGGGCATAAGATATCTATGCCAAGGGGTGAAACTTTACACTGTCCATAGCATGATTCCAAACATTCTATTCTGATTTTTAAAAAATAGAACTGCTCACCTGCACGCCGCAGCATGGATGCTGGGCATTTCCAGGGTTTGTGAATAAGCTCATCAGGCAGATCTGCAAGTTCAGGACACCATTTCCTAACATAGGTGCCGTAGGGGTCGCAGGTCAGTGCTGCATCAACAGGGTGCATGACAAAGTTCCAGTGATCCAGGCCACACATGCCCCCATTCTGCCACATCATAGCATCTATAGCAACATCTGCATCTACCAAGGTGTCCTAAATGTGTAAAGATGCAGTCATTAAGTAGAGTAGTAGTTATTACACTGAATACTTGAGAGATATTCATATCTTTGTGAGTTCATTAGTGCCAGTCCGCATACACATCTCACCTGGAACCAGCGATAGCCCTCTTGCCAAGGCTGATGAAGATATGCTATGAGGAAAGATGCCACCACATGTCTCATGTAGTTGTTCATCCAGCCTGTCTGCCACAGCTGCCTCATGGCTGCATCGACCAGAGGGTACCCCGTTCGTCCTCGCTGCCATGCTTTGAGGTGACCTCGATCACTGCTCCACCGCAGAGCCTGCCAATGGATGAATAATGATTTGTTAATGATGATAAGACACAGGCTTTTATTACAGATTAATAAAGTTGTGTGGCCAACAGTGTTAATGCGCAATTTTATAACCAATTTCTACCTTGTATGGGGGTCTGATGGATTCCCATGGGAGGTCAGGAAACAATGTGAGCTGCCAGTAAGCCAAATCTCGCCACGCCAGTTTGCGTTGGAACTTTGGTGGTCGACAGCATGCTCCTTTGGCATCCCACAATAACCAGCGTGGGCTGAGCTGACCAAAGTGAAGGTAGGGCGACAGGCAGCTGGTGTTTGGAGCATCTGCCCTGCCTGACTCTCTTTCATACCGATAAACACCTAGGAATGTGAATAAATATATGGTGCTGTTCATTGCTAATCTTGTTGATAATTCTCCAAATGCAGTTTGCAAAGTGTCTCACCATCATGAAGAAAGGCCTTTAGCCGGGCGTGTGCTCCTTCCTCACTAAAATCCCAGGACTTTCGAATGTTCACTGCCCAGTCAATCTGAATGATACAGTGAAAAGAAAGAAAATACTGACAACTGGGTGATCTAAATTATTATAGGTTGTGCTGTTTTGCTGTAGAGCTATAGTCACTAACCATTGTGCCATCCTTCCTGCGGGGCATGCGTGCCAGGTCCAGTTCATCCAAAGAGACACCCTTTGGCCAGTGGGCAGGTGTGGGGAGAGATACTGGAGGTTCCAGGGGAACTCCTACAGTGGACCCTGGGTTCTGTCTACAGCAGTTCATAAAGTGGGACACTGAACCGATTCCTGCATCACAGAAGAAAATGAAAGTTCATCAAAATGGCCATGTTGTAATCTAGACATAAATTTTTCAGAAATCCAGAACACAAAATGAAATTTGTTTTGACTGACCTCGAAGGCCAACACCCTCTGTGGTGACAGAATAAGGGTCTCTGAGACAGTAAGAGTGGAACATCCTACACTCAACACCTTGTTTCTGCAGAGTTGATACCACCGCATCGTCCCTCTCCTTCAGCCAGGGCTCATACAAGGCATTAGCCAGCACTGTTCGTGCCCCACTTTCTTTGATCAGCTCCTTAAGTGCCTCCAGAGAAGATCTGACACCATCCCCCTCTGTATTTGCCTTGAGGAAGACAAGATGACTGCCAATGTGCTCCAAAGATGAACAAAAGCACAATAATGCCTGATGCAACCAGTATTTACCTGTTAAAAAAGGTAAGACACAATTAGGCAATTAGAGTTGGGAGACTTACAAAGTAATAGCCTTTAGCTGCATTAAACGTTTTCACAAGCACAATTATAACTATTCTGTGATAGAAAATTGCTATAACTGAGTCCTTGCTCAAACTTACAAGCTCCCCCCATAGCCACCGTAAGTCCTCGTCCCTCCTCTTCTTCAGGGCTCCAGATGAAGACCGGTATGACAGGTGCACCCACTTCCAGAGATGCCATGAGAGCAGGATTGTCACACAGCCGCAAATCCCTCCTGAACCACAGTAATACTGGTGGCAGTGCTGATGGAGAGCAGGGCAAACCTACCAGGGTCTGGCCAGTACATTTTCGTCGCTGACGCCTGTTCTTAGAGCGTTTTGGTTTCTGGGATTGATCCAGATCTTGCGCCTCTTCTGAGACACGCACAGTCTGACCTGTCCCAGGTATCTCCTTATTAGGATATGTATTTATCTGGACCTCGGTATTTCCGGTTGTCTGTAGTTGCCTTTCCCTCTTCCAGGTTCCAGTTTGATTGGTGCAGTTACTTCCCTCAGACTTGGATGCTGGATTCAGTTGAACAGAGCCGCTCTGATCTTGAGCATCTCCAGACTGCAGAGGTTGGGATTCTTGGTTGGGGGACTGTAGAGGTTGATCTTTCATATCCAGTAGAGAGAGAGCCAAAGCAAGTTCCAGCTCGTCCTCTTCAGTCTACAATTTAATCAGTACAACCCACTGTTATTACTGCTAAAATGATGCTTAGTCATTTCTTAGGTTATTGTAAGTTAAAAATGCCAGAATGTGTACACTGTGCCCAAAATGACAAAATAAAAGGTTTTAGCAAAGACTATTGTAGCAAAAACTGTGTAAATGGTTTGTGATAGCTCTGCAGTATGGATAGTCAAGGCTGCTATTAGAGAAAATGATGAGCTAACTAAGTTCTTTGTTAACAGTCAGTTTATTAAGGCACTAAATGCCCACAGGTCTTTCATTTATTTAAATTTATTATCTCTTTTAATTAGATGGGTGTGTAGAGGCAAGGCTTGATTTACACTCACAAGTACTTTATTAGGGACACATACTAACACTAGGTGTAGGCTCCCTTTGCTTTAAAAAGAGCATTAGCACTTTGTGGCACTGATTCATCATAAATGCTGATATCATTTAATATTCAAATCCATGTTGACTGTATCACAACATTTCTACAGAGTTGCTGGAAATCTCCCCTCCTACCACATCCCAAAGTCGAGCTTTTACAGTACTGGGCAAAAGTCTTGAGCCACCCCTCATTTCTTCATATTTTGCAAGGGAATGTGTAGTGATTTCTTGAAACATTTGCAAATATATGGGAATTCGGGATATAAGACAAAAACAGAGTTTGTACAATTCTAACAAGCTTGAAAGTCAATATTTCTTCAACACAGCCTGAACTTTCATAAGCAGCTTTCTTGTCATTTCTTTAAGTAGTCTTAACGAAAAGTTCTCCGGGCTTCTTGAAGGGCATTCAAAGCTCTTCTTTGGATCCTGGCTGCTTTTTGTTCTGTTCTCTGTCAAGATGATCCCATGCTGCTTCAATAATGTTGAGGTCTGGCTCCATGACTGATAGTGTTCCGTTGTATGCATTTACTGCATTAACAGTGTGTTTGGGATCATTGTCATGCTGAAAAATGAAGCTGTTGTCAATCAGATGCTTTCGAGATGGTGCTGCATGGTGGATCAAAATCCAGTGGTACTTTTCAGCATACATAATTACATCAATTTTGATAAGATCCCCAACACCACTGGCTGAATGCAGCCCCAAACCATGACAGAACCTCCACAATGTTTTATAGACACCTGTAGACACTCACCATTGTACGCCTCTGCTAATCGCCGATGATGATTTGGACCAAAATTTTCAAATTGAGATAATGACTCTATATAGGGACAACAGATGAAAAATAGCCTTTTGGCTAATTCTGGCAATTTACAGGATTGTTTATTAATGTGCAATGTCCCTACTAAATAAATAAATTCAAAAATTCAAATACAACCTGTTGCCACTGATTTTCACTCCAGTTCTTTTGTAATTTGGCATACCTCAGCCTTTTCTAGCTGTTTCTTTGAAATGGCTTCTTGACAGCCACCCTTCCACTAAGATCATTTCCAGTGAGGCTTCAACAAACAGTAGATGAATCAACTAAAAGTCCAGATGCGTCTCTCAGGTTCTGTGTCGGGTCTTTGCAGCCAAAGCCCAAAAGAAAACTTTGAAACACCTTCAGAAAGCCTGGAGAACTATTGGTTAAAAAAAAACAAAAAAAAACATATAAACAACCAAGGGATGGCACAAGACCTTTGCCCAGTACTGTATATGACTCAAGATTTGTTTTGTTTACATGATTTGATAATTTTACCAGAGGTGGGGCAAAACACTGGATCCAGATTTGGATCAAGGAATTTCTGGAGGGAGTCTTTACCTTGGGAACTAGGGGAAAAAATGGATATTTGATGTCATATCCTAACAAATACGCAGCAGCAAACTGAAACAGGAAAAAGTGGGAGGGGACCCAGCAGAGGTAAGTTTCACCGTTCAGAGGTATACAGTCTCGTGGTAGGGCTGCTGCTGTTCCATGAGAAAGCCATTAACATTTATTTATTTATTTTGTAGAACGAAAAAGGGGTCAGACACTAAGAAAATCGATGTCTAAGTTGATTCTGCTAAGCTTATCATAACTAGCTAGCTAAAGTTACTTTTACGCTGCAATGCTGGCAATACGGACTTCACTTACAAGGTAAAGTTTGTCTCAAAAAAAAAAAAAACAGTCACCAATCGTTAAATTGAGCTTTCTGCGATAAACAAACCAATTTTATAAATAAAAGAAAATACTGCTGCGTCTTGTACGTGTCATTTTAAACAGTTACTATTTATCTATCATAACAGTCTCTGTTGAAATCTATTTTATTAAATTAACTTTTAACACCAAGGCTTACACGTCCTACAACCAGAGTGTAACTATATTATCCTGAAACACTTCCTGACCTTGATGAAATATTCCTGGTAGATGGAGGTGAGGCTCGAGTGCAGGAGTCTGTTTGCCGTGGACAGAGGCTGGATGAGGGACAGAAACTGTGAGCGGGTCTCTTGGTGCCCCAGGATGGACACACACACGGCAAAGAAACCCTCTGGATCCTCTCGACCCACCAGAACTTCCCTCAACCACCTTCTCACCGTGGCTTGGGCATCAGCTCCTAAAGGAGGCATCTTCAAGTGAAAGGTGACTAAATCGTAGCTTGTTTAAAAAGTCTGAAGCTTAGACACTAGGCTCCCTGTCATCTAAACGCCCTGAACACACCTAAACTACCGGTTACCAAACAACAGCTGATGTGTAGTTACACAAGCCATGTGTCGGTGTTTTGTAACCTGGAAAGATTTGTAACGAGTAAAAAGCGCCAGTAGGGGGTGTACAAATCTAATACAAATGAGCTATGCGGGAGGCTAGTAAACCCATGGGTGATTTTTTTTTCTTCACAGCAGTGAGTAACAGATGGGATCCCTTGTTTACATTTCATTAACTTGGCATTATAGTCGAGCAATATAGAGCTATATGAATGCCTGTTTTTGACATGGATTTGAGTTGATCTCTGTGTTTCATCTTCCTGTCCACATTTTAATAATTTCTCTGCCAAATCTATACCTGTCAACTAAAATGTTTCTTGGCCAGGGTCGCCACAAGCAAAATTCAATCAAATAGAGATCCTTGGTAAAATCTGAACTGATGTTAAAATGCTGGGGGGAGGAAGGTGGGGCATCTTCCTTTGGATAATCACGTTTTAATTTTTGCATAGCCTTCACCTTGACAGGAATGTGGTCTTTTTCAAGCGCACCCTGTGATGTGACTGGAAAACAAAGGCAGGAGACAGCGTACCCAGCAGTGATTTTTTATTTCTATTTTTTTAATCACGGCCTGTATTGAGACTGTTGAAAGGTTGCTAAGTAATTGATTTTTTTTTTATGAGACCATGAATAAGTTTTAGAAAGTACACAGCAGGGGACAATGATTTTTGATACTTGTGGAGCAAACTTTCAAATGCTTTGTATACTTGATAAGCGCCACTTGTGATACCATTACAGAAATTACCCAGAAGTCTTATTTTGTTTATACAAAAATTATTCTGAAATATTCATCTAACCTGTGACTCATGGCTTTAAATACAAGGACGTGCAATCTCAGTTATTCAAACTATTATGTGAAAAGTAGTCAGAGTGTAAGAAGAGAATGTGTCGAGTGCTGAGGTATGTGAATTGTTATAACCACTCGGGTGGGTTGGACTCAAACACAGGACTCCGTACTAAAAGTTTAACAAGTTTATTCACAAGCACACAAGGATAGCAGTAGTTCAGGTAAAAGGTCTCAGTTAGAGAAGTCCTCGGTTCCAGCAAACAGGCAAATCCACAGTTTCTCTCTCCTCCAGCTCTCTCTTACCACACATAAAAGTTCGAGCTCTCCAGTTACACATGAGCTGTGTGGAGCCAGCTTTACAAACTGTTGAGAGTTCAACAATCCAGCAACAACTAAAGGCTAAACACCACCTTAAGTAGTCAGCAGACGAGATGATCAGGAACAGGTGAGCTTATTACTTCCAGGTGTGTGGAGCCAAAGGGTGGGAGCCCAAGATGATACCCACCCCTGAAACACAAGGGCAAGTTCAACTCCTACATAAATACAAACAGAAGAGAGGAGAGCGAGAGAGCAATAGAAAGTGGTGAGCCAGCACAGGAGGACTGAGGGACCATGACATGAATAGAGCAAAACCAAAAGAGAGGGAGTTGGAGAAAGAGATTGAGAGAGAGAGAGAATCAATAGTGTTTAGACAGAGAAGTGGAGTCTAAGTGTGTGATCAATAGAGAGCAGAGAGGAGAGATTAGCTGCTTTTCTCTTTCAAACTAACACTGACAAATTGGTGAATTGGTGTATCGGCCCTTGGGCTAAACGGATTGACCTGCTGTTTCCATGTTCTACCGTGTACTGTCAATAAAGATCTGTGTTCATTGTGGCTCTCAATGAAGAGAGTGAATGAAGCACCAAAAGAAAGGAAGGAAGGGAAATGGAGAAGTAGAAAGGTGGAAAAGCAAAGTGCAGCCCGGGTGCCCTTGTAGCACTGATACTCATGAAATGTCCACACCTCTGTCTCATTAACACACGCGTGTACTCACATGTGCATCCTCGTGCACATTGTTATAAAACCATAATAACGTCTCCAGTAAAATTAATGGAAAGACAGATTAAAAACTAAGTGAGGAGAAACGGGCCACTAGTGTAGCTATTTGCAAGTCATAAATCATTCTGACACACCCACGCGCATGTAGACACTTGCATAGAAACACACACACACACACACGTACTGTAATTAACCACAGGCTATTTACTCTCTCCTGCTGTAAATTAGACATGCAGACACAGTTATTACATTAGGGGGATCTGCCATGCAGAATGCTAACAGGCGTAGGAGGGGATGCTCGTGCACACAACAACAACAACCAGTTCATACAAACATAAACATGCGCACACACACACATGCATGTACACAAGAAAGAGGGTTTAGAAGAATCATAGACTGACGGGAGTGAAAATGAAGCTGCAGCACAGAGAATAGGGGCCCCCAGCTCTTTGTTCCCTGCTGCATTTCATTATCTGAAACGCCAGCCAACACACACGACACACACACACACGCACACACACGCACACACACGCAACGCACCTCCCCCTTCCCTAAAGCCGTCTGCCTTCACTCCATGCATACAGCACAAAAAGAGAGGAAAATAGAGATACTGCGTCAGTGCCATTCATTGGCATCTGTACTCGGTCATGGCAAGCATGTCTGCATGGTCATCCTTAGCAAATCAACGCATCCAGACACTACCCTGAGTCGAACACTTCCATTTAACTTGTGATCACAGAAAGCACTATCCCATAAATTCTGTTTTAGGCAGAACAATGGGAGATGAAGACTTGATTAAAGCAAGTATTGATACTCTGTCTCGGGTAGCTTGTCTCCATTTAGTTCATCTGAAGTTTTTCTTATTTTTTTTTCTTTCTGGCAGTCCTTCAGTTTGTGTGTGTGTGTGTGTGTGTCCTCTGGTTCCCCCTGCCTCCCTCACCCTTCCCTGTCCCTGTGTTTTCCCACGGTGATCGATAGCTCATTACAATCATTGACTGCGGCTCATCAGCACCTGTTAAGGTCTGGAGACACAGAAAAGGTGTATGTGCTTCTAAGGATGTGAGCTTATTGACAAATAGAAATATTCATTTTGAACAAAACAGAGGTGAAGTTTGACATTTGAATAGTTATTTTCTGTCTTACATCCATTGCTGCAGGTGTCTAGTTTGTCAACGCTTTACGGTCCATGGTCTTGGGGAACATCTTATTATGCAACTCACGTGGGTACCATGGTTTGTTGCTATGGTGATTGCCAAGGGAGCCAGAGTATTATAGGTGTTTATCCTAGACAGGAGCGAGGCTACTCTCCGTCTATCAAGACATGCTTCAATTTACCACACAGTTTGGACCACACATTAAGATCAACACAGTCACAGAGGGACAAAGGGAAACAGAGAATACAAAACAATCCAGTCCGGATGTGATTTAGTGGATAGATTATTCAGTATTCATATTCCTGGAAGAAAGACCTTGTTCAAACACTCAGTTGTTGGTTTAATGCGCCACTGCAGGGTTTGTTTTTGGAGAGGACAGGATGTGAGCCGAAAGAAGCAAACAGAGAAAAAGAGAGACTGTTAGAGAGTACAAACCATGGTTAAAGGCAAGGAGAAAACTGTACAAAAAACCCCAGCAAAATAAAAGAGACAATAGTAAGTCCCCCACGGATTCATTCACAGGATGTGGTCTAAGAAAAGAGGTAAATTGGCGTAAGACTGTGAACTTTTAAGGAAAGGGGGATAAAAATAGAGAGAGTATAATAAAGGGCTGAATAGACAACAAGTCTCTCAGCCCATGCATAAATTACACACACCATTTACATATTCATTATGTTTTGTGTTCTAATGAGAGTATTTGCTTAATGGCATCACCGCCACCACTGGCAGCTTTTGTTTGACTCAAGAGAATTAAAAGAGTAGGAGAAAAAAAAGAAAAACAAGGGAGCAAGGGTCATCTTGGTAAAGTGGGTGAGGTCAATGGTACACAATCAGTTTCGCTGATGATCGTATCAATCATATCGCTGCATTGTTCGTGTGTGAACAATCACAACCTACTCAAGGCTCTGGGAGATGTGAAGTGAAACACACATGATGGGGGTTGGTTAAAGTTAATTAAAACAGCACAAGCTCTCTCCAAACTCGGGGCTCTCTTCGTCCTTCTCCACTTGTCTCAGTGGAATAAGTGAGTGCTGCTGTAATTACCTGCAGGGCAGTCACTGAGCGCATTCCTTCAGGTGCCAAAAAGTCTTTCAAATGACAGCAAAGATAGAAGATTTGCAGGGTGACTTTAACAAATGAAAAGTTTGTGTGTCTGTGAAGTTATCTTGCGCATATAGACAAGTGCAACATTCCATACAAAGTGCAGCGGTAAATTATTTAGAAAATGAATGAATGAAATAAGGGGAAAAGAAAGGGATGGAAATGTAGAGACAGGGGGAAGGGCAACAGAGGGATGAGCTACAAATGAGAGCGATGGTGGTGGCAGGTTGGCACGGTGCCATCCAGTCAGGACTTGAGCGGGGGCGGGCATGGGCATGGGAAAAGGGGCGAGGAGGAGAATAAGAATGAAAGAGGAAGAGAAACAGACCTCCATACTGCTACCATGGTGCCACCTTGGCACAGGCATAGTGGGGCGCAACGAACAGGAGACTGGGCAGAAAGAAAGGAAGATATGAAAAATATCAGAGGATAGCGGTGCATAGAAGTAAGTAAGATGCCAGTAGACAGAGGGTGACTCAGATATCGATAAACGAAGGAATCGTAGGATGTTAAAGAGAAAGATGGACAATACTTTAAATTTGTAACTGCACGATGAGCATAGGTCACGAGAAGAGAAATAGCGTTGGAACGATTGTAACCATTATTCGATTTTTCTTTCTTTCTATGCCAGCCGCAGTGTGCCAGCCAACGGGCAGCGTGCCAGTTTGTACATGTGGCATGCCCGAAGCATTCAAAGCGAATGGCGGAGAACTGTCATAGTCAAAGACAAGGGGACTCACCTTTGAGGATTTGCTACTAATCACCATTTGTTTGCTTGGACAAAGCCAAGAAGAGGTGCCCGGGCAACGGTTGCCAGCGATTCTGTGGTGGCATCTTTTCAGGGGCAGCAAGGGCACAGGGAGAAAGATGGCATGCTGCCAAAGCAACATAATGCACACATTAGTAAACAGAAACCTCCTTACGGTGAGCAGAACATTTCAGATGCCTTGAATGTTTTCGGCAATGGCATCCTCTCAAGGGAAAGACTAGAAACAGAGATGGCACCGTGCCAAACGCAAACTACAAGGCATTCGCGAGCGCCATCAAAAGATAGGCTAAAACGTAGTAAATGCAGCGACAAACTAGTAGCGAAAGAACTACAACTAGAACTACAAATGCAGCTGTGGTGGGAGTTTGGGAGAAAAACTATTTCCGCGATGCCAACTCTGCTCAGTGCCAGCTGCTGCACTGAAAGGAAGCTGCTGCCCAATACAAATAACTCAGAGGAGGGAACATACCATTCCAGTATGGGCAGAAAGAGTATGTGGAAGGAGAGGAATAATGAGCAAAATGAATAACGGATGCAGAAGGAGGAAAAATGGGGAATTTGTGCTTAACGAAGAACAGTGGGAGTGGGTGGACAAGGATGATGAAGAGCCTCTTTCCTACACTTGTACACCTGGGATCTTCTTAAAGGGATATCCCCTCAGACTGCTGTGTGTGTTTAAAGGGAGGGATGTGTTGGCATCATCTCCAGGGTGTCAAGCTGTGTTTCTCTATTGCCAGTCAGGGAGGGTTCTGCAGTCATCAGAGGCGGGCAACTGTCTGGGCATCTCATCTGCAGCTAATTAACAGCCACACACTAATTCTAACAGCCGATCATAATTAGCGATTTAATCGCTCGTCAACGCTCTTCTCCCCCCTAAATTGTGCCTCCTATTTGGACACGTGCGGATAAGCTAAGGAACGCCGGATTTCCCCCCCTCCCCTCCCCTCTTCCTCGTCCTTCTTTCCTTCATCCTTGGCTCCAGACTCCAGTGGGATCTTAATTAAGCCTGGGCTTCATTATGCAAATGGAGTACAATAAACGACAGCAGAGGTGGAGCTGGATTCAGACTAAAACGGAACGGTGGGAGGGGAGCACTGAAAGTGGAAAATGAAGAGATGTTTAAGGTTACCAAAATCGTCTATATAATGTTACTACAGTAATTGTACAGTTGTTGTAACATGCATGTCTGCAGTGTGCACACCACCACATGAGGTGTGAGAACCAGTGTTTCGCTCTGATTCTCCATCTCTGCTGGCATTGGGAAAACTTCTCTGAAATAACAGTGGATATGCAAAATGTCATTTCTCACAAAGGAAATTTCGAGGAATGGTGAAGAACAGGGAATACTGACAATGAACCCTGTTAATATCACCAGTTGGCTGTTGTCGTGGATACAAAGAAAGATGGTAGAGATAGGGAGAGAGAAAAGAGGCAGACAGAAACACTGACAGCGGCAGCAGCATGGCAGCTAATGTCATCTCAGTTTAATCATCGCATGGGATCATGGGGTTCATGAAAATTCATTTGCATATCATTAAATGGAGAGAGGTTATTTGGTGCGGCTACCCAAAATGGGATTGGATGAAGGAACAGGAAAAAAAAAAAAGGAAAATGGAGGGGCTCGTTATTAAACAGCAATGTTTTATAGTCTGCCAGCCGATTCATTTAATTTGGGCTTAATTAAAATGTGTCAGACTCAATCAATCATTCCAACAGGGATACTATCAGCGTTTCAGTCTGAAAAAAAGACTAATCACTTGATATGCGGTCGGACATTTTCCAATAACATTTTGAGTGCTTTAGTCTAATGTGAGCTTGACCAATTGACTTCTGTTTCTGATTCATCTGAGGGTGTGTATCAAAACAGCCTGTAACTTCTGTGTATCGTGTGAAGACAGGACTGTTTCTGACAGGTGGTGATGCCACCCTATGTTAGTCAATAAGGGGGTAGCTCACACTGTCTTTTTGACCTTAGTAATAAGCTGTCTGCGGTGTGTATGTATGTGCATGCCTGTGTGCAGTTCTCATTTGCATAAGTGATGTAATTAGACCACCCTTTCTCATGCAGATCAGTTTGACAACATGGCAATCACTCTAACAGACATACAGCCATACACTCAGAAACACACACACACACAGGACAACACACAGGACAACACACGCTTACTACCGTGACCACCCCCATATCATGGGGAGTCTGTTGTCTGTGAGCAAAAAGTGTAAAGATTAACATAATCCAGCTAATAAGTGTGAGTAATATTCACAGAGTGACGCGTGGCATAGACACTGTCCTGCTGATGCGTATTTGTATCTCATTATAGATGTAAAGCACTGTGGCCGCCAGTGAGTTGGGAGGGGGAGTGGTGGTGTTGGGAGCCTTCATAAAGTGTGGGCCTGAATAAAGAGACACAGAAGAACAAAAATAAACTGCAGTACTTAAAAAAAAAAAGTTACTCCATCCTCCCTTTGAGAAAGTTATTGATGTAATATAAAGACAAATTACACGTGGTACCTCATAACCAGGATGCTGGAGATTGCTAAAGGAAGCTTTTCCAATGTCTCCACAAAATCGGAAAGACAAACCCACTGATTTTGTATCTGTTTGTTTACAGTACTGAAAGGCACACAGAATCGGGTTTTGCAGCAGAATATACGAATTATAAATAGAGTGTATTTGCGCTTGCAGGCTAGCTCTGCCACATGATTGATTAGGATGGTGTGACGACCATTAAAAAGTCATTTAAAAGATGGATAGGGACCACATTTCCAAATAAAAACCACTTTATACCTGATGAAGTGCTGAACAAACTCTCCTTTAGAGACATTTACTGATTACTCTCTGGGTATGAGTGAGTGTAATGTGGGGAGCTCCCATGAACTGAGTGTAGCCCTGCATCAGCTGTAGAAGACTCCAAAGCACTCGACACAGTCAGGAAGTGGGTGGTCAAGACTGCATTTTTAAAACTTAGACATCTTAATATTTTGATTTTAAAGCAGCATATTCATTTGGACAGAGGTGTAATCTGTGTACACAGACGCACACACACATGCACACTGACTGAAATCTGATAGCACAGCGTCGCTTCAGCTCAAGCCTTATCCTAAGAAACAGAGGTGTGTCTGAATGTGCGAATATATTTCAGCTCTGTCTCTTTAACTCGGGGCTCCTCCACAGCAGCATGCTTTGGGATTCATGCATAAACATGAGCTGGCCTTTCAGCTCTCTCCTCACATAACCAATCTAAATCTAAATGAGCCCCCACTACAGATACACCAGCAGGCAATGACATTACTCCCCAGCCCCAGCCCAACCCCCTACTCTACCCTACTACCCCCAGTGACACATATACACCAGCAGGCAATAATTTCACGCCATCCCTCAAAGCCCCCCCCTCCCTCTCCACACACACACTCGCTCGTACCCCTTTTTGCCGCAACCCCACCAGCTGCACAGTACTCATTTGATTAAGAGGGGGAGGACAGGGAGAAGGAGAAATGGTGGGGGATCACTTTATCAGGATGACTTTCTAAGATGGCTATCATCAGCTACGAAGCTATCTGAAGCCCTCTTATGTGTTTACCTTGCTTTTGTTCTCCGCGTGTATCTGGTGTCTCCTCCCTGCAAACCCAGTAAGAACAACCCCAAGTTTCACGGTTGCATCTTCCGTTGTCGCATTTCTGTGTAACAGTTAAATGAAGGGCTTGCTGCGAGAGAACAAGAAGCAGATACGAGTTTGTGCTCGACTTGTGCGCCAATCTGAATGAACCGTATGTTCCCGTGATCATATAAGTTTTTCCTCTCTGGGAAGTTGTCTCATCAACCACTGGGAAGTTTTGCATAAAAAATGAGTAAATAATAAAATCTTCTCTACCAACCTAAGCTGTGGTCCTTTGAAATGTTGCATATGAAAATCTGTGTGTCCTAAATGTGCTGTAGTGTGCAATTTTCCTCCCCTCTCTCCCAGAGTCGTAAAACACATTATCATCAGCAGCAGCAGCAGGAGCAGCAATGTAATTCATCCGAGGTCGTTAATATTCATCATATCATTTAGTCACAAAGGAAACTCATCTGGCTGAATGTCACAGATGTAATTAATGAAGTGACCCCAGAGGTCATGGTTCCATTCACCAAACGCCTTCCACACTCGGCCGTGTTACACACACACGGTTGCACTTCAAAAGCCTTCCAGCCAGACACACACCGCCACCGAACATACAACCTGGAATATGAAACACGCATGTAACAAGCAGACACCCTCGCATACCACAACATTCACAAAATGGCTTCTCTCGGCTAAACCAAAGGGATGAGACCAGAGCGTGCACCAAAGCAGACTTTATTTAGCTCAGTGGAGTATGGGGAGGGAAAGGAAGAGAAACACACACCAGCACAACTGGGGTAGGGAGAGTATAGAGACACACTAAACCACTGGAGCAGGACATAAGGACAGGTGCACATCACAGGTATCTTTTTGGTCATCACTATGGCAACAACATATCCAGAAAAAAAATGAAAAGAATTGTTTTACCTACAGTAAGGATAACAGAGTCTCTCCACCATAGAGTACTCCAATATGTACATCTTACAGTCACTAAGATCAAGAGAATACGAGAGAAATTAAATTTGAAATAATCAGTATATATATTAAAAAAAACTGCCTTTGTGGTATTTGGAATGCACATTTCTGTACAGAAGAAAGCTCATTGGTATTGTCGTAAACATTGGTTAGTTAAGAACGAAACATGACATGAAGTTAGTCGGTCCACATCCTTTGGAAAGTCGGCTGTGATGTCAGTCTGAGTTCAGCAAAGCTGCTTCAGCTGGACAAACGGACATGAGACATTGCAACACAGAATGACATCAACCAGAAGGTTTGGGGCTGAACTCCTTCAAATAACTACGCAGTATCTCCATAAGCATTGAGAAGTAAATGCCCCCCTCCCGGAGGGTTTCTCTGAAACTGGAAGCTTTTAAAAAAAAAATATTTCTGATATTACGAAAGCCATTTCTGTTTTCTGAGTAAGGGTAATTATTATGATACTGAAAAAAACCTTGATGGAATTGAGCCCCACATATCCATTTGTTTCCGAACAGAATAAAAGAGGAGCAGTTTATCAACAGCATCACAGGTATCATTACAGTTTGTAGTCATTAAAGCCTAGTGGTAAAGCGATCAGAGCATGCATCTTTCTACAGTATCGTTAGAAACTACAGTACATTAGCAGCAAACTGGACATCCTTAAGGGCTGAAGTTCAACACTATGGTATAAAAGAAAAATAAACTGCAACATTTCTCAAGAGAAGTAAAACTCTTCAACCGCTATATTACAGACTGCCATGGCTCTAGTTTGGGGTTTTGGTTACAGTCTCCAGTGTGCTTATGAGAGGCAGAAAACAGTAGCTTAGATACAGGGACTCCTTCCTTCTTTAAAAACAGCAATACATCGTCAAGTAAACAGTAGCGCTTATTTTTGTAGGTCATACGGTTAAAGTATTATCACGTCTTTGGATTTTTGTCTTAAAGCATTAATTATTGTTTAGCTATTATTGTTATATTATCATTATTACAGATAGAATAAGGACTGGTTGCAAATGAACACAGGAAGAAAGGTAGTGAGAAAGAGCAGAAAGTAGGTAGGTGGGGAGGGAGGGAGGGAGAAAAGGAGGGAAAATAAATTAAGTGTACAAAAATAACATCAATAACATCCAAAGTTTTTCTCAGCTTTGCGCAGTAGCTCTCTTTCTGTAAGTGGAAAAGAGAGCCATGTCTCAAACATCCAATGAAGTCTCGAGTCAACCATACAAAAGCTAAATACTGTACATTTACCCCTCACACTATTAAACACTTTAGTTTCAATAAGGTTTTTTTTTTTTTGTAACAATCTATTACTCAGAGGTGAAAAGCTCAGATCTTTGAAATACAGAGATGTTTTTTTTTTATATCTTTTAATACTTAGTCCATGTTAAACCGTGCCTCTTCTGTTTTAAAAACAGAAAAGTACAGTATTAAGATCACATTTGAAGCAGAGCCATGTTGAGCTGTTGACCTGAGCATAGAAAGCTTTACATTAATCACATAACATTGGTAAGCCATTGGTATATTCAAATAGAATGGAAAGGCAGTAAGACACCTCGCCTGAACATATCAAAGCTGTCATAATCTTTTCATAATCATGACACTATTATATCGAAGCAAGACAGTTTATCTCAATCCATAAGATTTATATTAAGAAACTATGACTAAACACACACAACGTAAATTCGAGTTTGGTTAAAGTTTTCATATACAGTTTAATGGTTGAGTGCTATAAAAAAATAGTTTGCCCCTTTCGGGACAAACTGGCCTTTTACTTTCTGTGCTATTTGGGCTGTTATCCACTAAAGGAACATACAAGGACTACATGTACAACAGAAGACTCATCATTGGCTTTTGGAGGGTGAAGCTGCATTCTAGCACCGCGTCAGTCTATTGGTACTCGGCTTACCTATGCCAGCTGCAGATCTCACCCCTTCACCATACAGACGTCAGCTCTGCAGTTTGTTATTGAAAACAAACATGTTCAAACGAAATCCACAGACATGTAAAATTTTGGTTATGAGCTTTGGAATCTGAGTCAGTCTTTACAAAAGCTCTATGCTAATATCCCTGTGTAGGATATAATTCAGTTTTTTTCCTCTTCTTTTTCTTCTTCCACTGCTAACTTTTTTTTCTTCAAGTTTATTTTTTGGAGCTCTCTATTTACACTAAAATCTCTTTGACATTTTTTTTTTCCAGCCTCATACAGACTGGCACTACATGCTACACAGCTAGTCATCTAGCACTGGTCTGGTGGAGGGCCCACTGTGAGTCTGTCATGCAGACTGAGAGGTAGACTGCAGGTCTAGCTGGGCAGTGAGGTCACATACTTGGAGAATGCTCTTTGGCCTCTGTGGCATCTGGTTGGTTTTTATCAAGGTGGTGTTTGGTTATAGTAAGGTGTCTGACTGAATAGGGAGAGAAGCTCTTTTCAACAAGAAAGGACAGACTTGGGCAAGAGTTGAAGAACAATATGAAAAGTGGAAAGCTGTGGTAGACAGGACATAGTTTGTGCTCTCTCCTACTTTTAGCTGAGAGAGTTTCTCTTTGGGCCACTGCGGCTCTGCTTCTTTGGGGCGTTCGTGTTAGAGGGTTGGTGGCAAGAGGACATGATGTTTGTTAAGAGGAAGATGGCAGTTGCAGGAGGGGTTTTGGTGAGAACATAGTTGAAGGAAGCAGTCTGCCACTCTAAGCTCTGTCTCTCTCCCCTGTTCCCCCTGAGAGCTCAGCATGCTCCCTCTCAGCAGAGTCAGAGCTCAGGCTCCTGGCCCTCTTCTCCTTAGCTCTGGCATTTTGGAACCAAACCTACAAAAAATATTTACACAAACAAATATCATCAAACAATCATTGTGTTCTGAAAGTTTTTCTTTTTAAAAAATTTTTCCTTTTTCATCTTGTATACCTGCACCACACGGTGAGGCAGTCCCAACTCCTGGCCCAGTGTCTCACACTCTTGTCGGTTGGGTGTGCGATGGCTTCTGTAGAAGTCTTTGAGCTGGAGTAACTGGAAGTGGCTCATCTGTGTCCTTTGGCGCTGCTGTTGTTGATGGTGGTGGTGCTGCTGCAGAGTTTGTGTCTCACCCCAGTCTGAGCTTGGACCTACAGATCCTTCAGGACTAGGTGACTCTTGGTCAGCCATACTGGAACCTTCCTCACACGGGTATTCCTCATCATCTTCCTCATAGTCATCATCCTCCTCTGGGTTGTTTAGATGAGTAGTTGAAGGCAAAGAAGCCACTGATGGCTTCATACTTGACTCTCTGTTGCTGATGACATGGCCGTGGTTTGGGATCAGACTGGAGGATATAGATGGACCTGGTCTGTCCACGATGGATGACATAGCCATCCCAGGCTGCCCACTGGATCCATTGCTCACTGATAAGTTGTAGCCTGCTCTTTCAGCCTCAGCCCAGTGGCGTGACCTCATATGGGCATCTAGAGCACTTTTCACCTTGAAAAGAGCCCTGCAGAATGGGCACCGCAAATGGTTCAAACCTATGCTAAAACTGGATCCTGGCCCCATTGACCGGAACTGTCCTTTTCTCTCTCTTGCTCGAGTATTCTGAAACCAAACCTGCGAAAGGAAGGAAAATATGTGTTTTAAAATTCAGCTTAATTAACATCATAAAATTATCATCTGTCTTCTTATCTACACAGTACCTGAACCACTCGTCTTGTGAGACCAACATCTCGTGCAATGCTTTCGAGGACTCCTCTGGTGGGGTTAGAATCCAAGCTGTAGCGCTGATACAACACTTCAAGTTGTTCTGGGGTGATGGTGGTTCTCTGACGTTTATCCCTTCTGTGCTCCTCCTCAACCTCTCTGCTGCCCCTTTGACCCTCAAAACCAGTCTCTGATATATGCGTTGTACCCTGCTTTATGGGTGTCAAGGGATTGGTAAGGGTGTTACTTGAGTGATCAGAGAGGGCGTTCTTCATTTGTATGCTGTTCAAGTGTGAAATCATTGGAAGTGTGGGATTTGAGTGTATTTGAGACATAGTGCCTGAAAGCATTGGGCTGGCCATTAAGGGATGGTTGGGGTGAAGCATCATATAAGGCATGGTTCGGTCTGTGAAACCAGAGTGGAGGAGTTGCACCTGGGATTGAGCTGCTAGGAGGTGCCTGGTCTGATGTTCCTGCCACAACTGGAATGATGGCAAGGACAGTGGGCAGAGATTGCACTGGAACTGAGCCTGGGTTTGGAGTTGGGTTTGCTGTTGGGTTTCAGTGGATAGGCAAGCTGTGGCATCAGTGTGGCTTGTTTCAGACTCTAGAGCAGAAGGGTGGCTGGGTGATGTCTCAGAAGACTTTTCAAGAACTTGATCTGAAGGAGGGCTGTGTGTATTCCCCTGGTCTGAATGAGACATGGTGGGTACTGTTTTCTGTAAAGAGGAAGTAGCAAGAGGCTGGGGTCTTTCTGGAGTACTTTCTTGTGGCAGCTTGGTCTCAGGTTGTGGACAAGATCTTTTTTTCATGGCTGGAACAGTTTCCTTATGCTGGATTTCTGCATCTGAAATTATGTTTTCAGTATTATCAGGAGCTGTGTTTATGTTAGCTTGAGGAGAACTTATTTTATCTTCTTGTTTCTTTTGAGCAGGTGTTGGTTCACCTTTGGCTATAAGATGCTCACTTTCTGTGCAGTGAGTAGAAGAATCAAGGGCAGGAGAGTCAGGGTTGGTGTAATACTCATAAGTCAGATCCATGGAGTTTTCATTCTGAGAGTCACCTTGTCCTTCATCCTCACAGCTATTATCCTGATTATTATCATCATTCTGGTAACAGCCATTTCTCTGTTTATGTATGTTGTCAAGCTGGTTCTTTGCTTCCAATCCATCATCTGTGCCCCGGTCTTGATTTTTGCGGGCTCTCTGCCTGGCATTTTGGAACCACACAACGATGACCCTATTAGAGAGAGATAACAGAGCAGACAACCTGTCATATTCTTCTTCTCTGGGGTAGGGAGTGGCCTCAAAGACCCCCTGCAGGGTTTCCAGCTGCTGCTCTGTAAAGCGGGTTCGGGAAGAGCGTCGGCCCCTATGGTGTTCTCTATGCAGGTCTGTTGTCTGAGGCTGTGGGGAGGTGTGGGGTGGGTGTCCAGGGGACAGTGAACATGGAGAAAGTGCCAGAGACTGGTTTTGTGCTATGTCCTCTCTGGACTCCTCCAAGGCTGTGGTTGGGGGGTTATTAAAATTATAAGGAGAATCCTTGTCTCGCTGGCGCTCTTTAAATAAGGTGTTGCGGAACCAGTGTTTGATGACTTTTTGAGGCAAACCAGACTTTGCAGACATCTTGTTGATCTCTTCATCATTAGGGAGACTATTAATATTGAAGTGTTTCTTTAGGACAGCCAGCTGTTCTTCAGAGATGCGAGTTCGGGTTCTCTTACCCTGCTGTTGTTCAGGTATTGTTGGGCTGACTTGACTTTGCTGTCCTGTTTGGATAGGACTGGGTTGGGACGGTTGGCCAAGCAATGCAGGATTGAGCTGTGGAGGCTGACCTAACAAAGCTGGGCTGAGCTGTGGCTGCTGAGCTAACAAAGCTGGGCTAAGCTGTGACTGTTGCCCTAGCAGTGCAGGGTTAAGTTGAGACTGGTAGAGTTTTGCCAGCTCAGGGTTTACGCTTGAGTCTAACCAAGGTTGAGGCTGAAGAGCCACAGACTGCATCACAACAGGAGGGAGGAGAGGTAGCTCCATGGAAAAAGGAATTGGTGGCAATGGAAGCTTTGGTAAGGGTAGTGGAGGTATAGGAAGTTGAGGCAAGGATAGAGGGAGCATAGGTATTTTAGGTAAGGAAAGAGGCATGGGGGGAGTGTTTTGGGAAGCAGCGGTAGTAGGTGTGCTTGGGATGTGCATGGTGGCCTCCTGCTGTGTAAAGTCTTGAGGTTGACAAGGAGAAGCAGGAGAAGAAGCTGGAGGTGCAGTTAGTGTTGGGTCTGAAGCTGTAGCTTCTGCTTTGGTCATGGGATCTGAAACTGGTGAAGGTTCAAGGGTTTTAACTTGAGGCTTAACGGGTTCTTGTGCTGGTTCTGATTCTGAGAATCTGGATGGAGCTGGAGTTCCAGCCTGGGCACAAACACCTGAATCCTCTTCAGATTTAGGTTGTGTAAGTGGGTACATCTGGTCATACTGCAGTCTGTATTCTCTGGAAAACCTCTCCAGGACAGCAGTGGGGAACAGCATTCGATGAATATACTCCTCGTGGCTTTTTAAAATCAATGCATCTGAGAAAAACTTGCCACAGTCTCTACACTTTTCTCCTCTTTCACAGCATTTCTTCTCTTTATTAGCTGATTTTTCGTCTTTCTTGTCACATTTCTCTTGTGTCAAGCTTTCATTGCCTCCATTGACTTCTACTCCTTTGTCACAGCCCTCAATATTTCCAATCTGTAGTTTACAAAACACATCTCTTTCCACTTCTGAGCACACTTCCATCTTGTTTATATCAGAACACTCTTGCTTATCTAGTATCTTTTGAGTGGCTATCTGCTGCTGGTGCTTGTGTCTACTCTGTATATACTGCAGTGCTAACTCATAGCCATAACTCTGCAGCAGGGCTCTGAGAGGCTCCCCATTCACAGCAGCATAGGGCACTCTGGGAGGAGGACACTGTAATCCAAGAAGATGAAATGAGGAAGAAACAGTTTCCTCCTCCTGACTCTCATTTTTAACAAAATGAACATGCATTTCTCTTTTTTCTTCCTCAAAGCTAGAATCGCTGTGTTCTTTTTCCA
This sequence comes from Archocentrus centrarchus, assembly GCF_007364275.1. Taxonomy (NCBI): domain Eukaryota; kingdom Metazoa; phylum Chordata; class Actinopteri; order Cichliformes; family Cichlidae; genus Archocentrus; species Archocentrus centrarchus. The sequence continues at coordinate 22,002,885 of NC_044351.1, read as the reverse complement.
TCTGGTTGGTAGGGGGGTCACTGCAGAATGCATCAACCTTGGCTTCACACTGTGAAAGATCCTTTGGTTGGGTATTAACTGAACTTGAACTTTGTTTCTGCATTTGTTTCTCATCTTTTTGAGTCTCCCTTTTAGCCTCTGTCTTAACCTGTTCTTTTGGGATATAGTTGGCAGATACGAAATGGCTAAGTTCTGGGCTATTAACAGTTAACTCTGGGTTGAGCTTCATGTCTCCAGACATGTAAAAGGGCAGAAGAAGTTGCTGCTGTAGAGAAAGCAAATTGTCTGGGGTCAGAGCAAAGTGTTGTTTAAGGAGATTCTCTGGCCCTAAGGGAAGGTGCTGTATAACTTGGGACTGGAGCAAAGCTGTGTGCTGCTGTAACTGAGCTTGGACCTGTGCCTGGACTATCTGCTGCTGTTGTATTAGCATTAGCTGATTTCTTGATGCTAGAAGCTCTGATACTCTCTTTTTAGCCTGTGGGCTATCTGTTGGGTTGGACAGAGTTGGCTGGGTCTCAGCTAGCGAAGAATTTGAAGAGCTTACACCATCTGGCCTCTTGGTGAAAGGCAAACTCTTCAGTGTTTCTTCTCTAGTGATAGTGGCCTGAGTAGCAGTAGTGGGGACTGACTGTGGAACGGCTACAGAAGATGCAGAGGTCTGTGGAGTGGGGTTCTGGGCAGCACGAGCTCTAGTCTGATGAAGGACTGATCGAAGGTGTATATCCAGTGTAGAACTCTGGCTATAGCCCACACCACACAATCGGCAGCGGTAGGGTCTAGGATCTGGGCCACGGGGAGCCTCTGGAGTAGCAACACTAGTGCCAGATTCCTGCAGGGCTCGTCTGGCCCGGTGGAGGTGGGACACAGAGTTATAGTGAACCAGAAGAATTGTTTTCTGAGTAAAAGATTCAGAACATATGGTGCATTTATATGGCCTGGATGGATCCAAATAACGGTCCATTGTGGGGTTAGAGCTCTTTTTGACAAGAGAGCTGGAACCAAGTTCCGATAAGATCTCCTCATGTGGCCCTTTCTCTGGCTCACTTAAATCCTCCTCACCTCCATCAACTTCAGAAACCATGCTTTTCTCTTTATTTGTAACCTCTTCTTTTTGTTCCTCTTTTCCCTCCATGCCTATTGCTTCTTCGTCTACCTCTTCATCCTCTCCCTCTCCTGCTTCTTGACCCACTTGGGGAGATAAACTAAAATCTTGTTGAGCTGAATTCTTGTTATTCTCCATGTATTGCACAGTATGAGGTGGCAAGAGCATATTCTGGCCCTGTGTGTTGTCCAGCTGTGAGTGGGTGTTCTGCATGTGTCTCTGCAGGGCCTCCTGACTGCGGCATTGTCTAGAACAGAGGGGGCATTCTGTCGCCGCCCTCATGGCATGGTACTGCCAGTGCAGCTGGAGTTTCTCCTGAGTGGGGAATGCCAAACTGCACCTGCTGCAACGGAACCGGTAACCATGGCGATCCGAGAGGGTAGGGGGGTCACTGGGTGGTGAGGTGGGTGGTGAGGAGGGGGGGATCTGAGTCGGCGATTGAGGGGCCAGTCTGCCATTGGAAGGGTGAGTAGTGTTGTCTTCTAGGGGTGGGGTGAGAAGAGCTGTGACATCTTTGGGTGCGGCTATATCTCCCTCAGTGTTCTCCACTGAAATGCCTATAAAATGTAAAAATATATTTGGCTGTGAATAGGGCAAATAAAAGTAGCATGGTTTGCTATTATTGCATCTTTAATTAGTAAATTGGTGTCAGTTTTGTAATTTAGACCAACCTTTGTTTTTCTGGGGATCAGCTGAAGCAATGGAATCTGCAGCATGGGAGCAATTTGCATTGCTGTTCTTGGTGGTTTTATTTTTCTGAATATCATCCGTGCAAGAGTCTGTCTTTAGTTCTGCCTCCAGCTGAGGCTGCGGTTGTTCCATGGATGGTGCGACCTGTAAGAAAGAAAATGCAATGGGCTGTCAGGTTTGGTCTTGTTTGTTTTGTTTTGTTTTGTTTTGTTTTTGTTTTTTTTTTTTTTGTTTTTTGTTTTTTGTTTTTTTTGTTTGTTTTTGTTTGTTTTTTGGGGGCAGGGTGGCAGTAAGGGTTGTAAAAGAAAGCTGGGATATTCCCATGTTTTCCTAATCTTACTTTATGAATAAATCATGCTTAATTGTAGAGCATAATACCAAGCAAATCTCAAGATGTATAAACACAGAGTGCCTGCACTCCCTGTACTGATATCATAAAACATTAAAGTGTATCGTTACATCTTGCACCTGCCTGCACAGCAGTCTAAGCAGCAAGGCACATCAATTTCTTAATAAGTATACATGGTTGAGATATGTGGGTCTGCCCTTCAGTTCATGCGACGCCCTCCAACATGCCCCAAGGGTTTAATAAAACTTTACTGAGCTGAATAATGAATTTATTTAAAATCATTCTTCATATAGAAAACCTCCATCCCCACAGCTCCAAGCAATAAGAGCAAATACTATATCTACTCGAACAGCTAGCCACCCAAAGGAAAGGACAGACAGCTAAAGATGAGATTTACATGACAAGAGTTTTCTATGCATAACAGCTTCATAAGAGCAAAAGGAAAGAACAACCGTGCGCACGCACGCACACACACACACACACACACACTGCAGAGAAAACTGAAGGTCAGGCTTAATCTAGAGAGCGTAATTGGAAAGCAAGGTACATAATGGCCATCATCACCTCAGTCTGAATTAATGAACCTCAATTACTATCAGAGAGAGTGAGGGAGGGGTAGGAGGGGAAGGAGGGAGGACTAGGGGGGCTAAGGGGTGTAGGATATGAAAAAGAGCGAGCAGAGAGAGGGAGGGAGGAAGTATGGGGCAATGAACAAAAAAAAACTGGTTTGGAGAAAGACAGTGAGTAAGGGAGGGGCAACGCATAAGAAATTGAGAGAGAGCTTGGGAGAGACAGAAAGGGAGGGGCAGTAGCAGAAATTGCAGAATAGGAATGATAGGAGTAGCTAGAGGGGGGAGGGAGGGCAGCAGAGGGGAAAAAGGGTGAAAAGCAGTCAGTGAAGTGGAGGGAAGAGAGCAAGAGACAAAGGCCACTTAGCATACAGGCCAGGGAGATGGAGGATGGTGATGTGGATAGATGACCGGTCATTGTTAGTTGGAGAGACACAGTAAAAAGCATGGGGGCCCCTTTTTAGCTTGACTGCACTTCTGGTAATAGAGGGCTACTTAAACATGCATTATAGAAAGACTGGCTTTTCCCTCACTCACTCAGTCAAACCCGCTCTCTTCCACTCTCAGAGACGCGCATACACATACACACAGAATGCACGGCTGCATCAAAGATGATAGCGGGGAGCTACTTAAACATGCATTAAAAAAAGCGTTGCCTTTCTCTCTGGTGCCTTCTTAATGGAATTGTCTCCCTACATTTCACTCTGCCCCATCCCCCCATCGCTTGCCTTCACATTTTCTTTTGCTTCCCAATGAACGCAAATACAGCAAATACACAGTTGCATGCACTTACTGTGCTGATGAGCTTGTCTACACAGTCCTGTGCCACACTGTGCACATGTGTGAGATGCTGTCGAAGCTGTGTGTATGGGAGTTGAACCTGACACAAAGGGCACTGGACAGTCTAAAAGAGAGGGAAGGGAAGAGGAAAAAGAAGAAAGGAGAGAAGTGTGAGAATTTGAGGGCGGCACAGGTTATATAAAGAAACACGAGGGATTCTAATCTAGACCTGCATTTGTTATGTCCAGTGGTACATTCTACATTCACTTAGGCATATTTAAATAATTAAAAGGTGCGTCAACTGTTTACCTGCTGGTTCTCATTTTGCTGGTGTGTTCTAGGGCGTTTGGTTAAGATGGAGTTTTCCATTTCCCCGCATCCAGAGGATGGACGCTTAACTGAGGGCACTGACTCCTTCTTTTCCCCTTCCTCCCCTCTAATTTTTTCTAAAAGTAAAAGTTAATATGAAAATATACACTGATTTATAATTACTACATTGTCATACTTCCATTAGTGTCAACTATTAATATGTTACAGAATTGGTACAAGCAGTTATACCCGTCTCTGTAGAAATCTTCTTTGCCCCCAAGTTACGTGTGTCTTTGGTTGTGTCCAAAGGACCAGAGCAGGTCTCACTGGAAGTTTCCACATCTTCGCTGAGCTCTTCTGGGAGGTGACAAGACAAGTAATTATGTACTACAAACACTGTGCTTCATACTTTATGTTCTTGCAAACTATCAAGCTAATTGTAGTTTATATTATTTGCTAGGTAACATCATTCAAAAAGAGCAATTTCAGAGAGCCACACTTCATTCTTCTTGCTTGCCTCCATACGCTATTGATCAAGTATTGATTCTACATTAGATTCTCCTCAGAGGTGGAGTAAGGGTAATATGGACTGAGAACACATTGGTTCATCTCAATAAGTCTTAATCTACAGAAAGCCAAATCATTGGATAGGTTTAATTTACAAGTAAAGTGTTGAACTAGTCATTTTAGGTGCACAGTCCAGACATTATATTATTGTTTTATCCTGCATGGACTGCAGAGTAGGAACTAGCCTTTGCCTCCCACAGTCCTCGTCCTGGGGATTTGTATTGGTCCATTGATTAGCAGGTGCTAGTTAGCTGTTGTCAGGGGTGATTGGGGATATAACAAGGATGTGTATCGACTAATCACTTTGCTTGATCAATATCTCAGCAAAGGCCATTATTCATTTTCTCACTCTTTTCATCTTAATCCCGTGTCTGCTCTCTGTTGTCAGCAACCGCAGGAAACATGAAATAGAATACACCCACACAGTTCATATTCTCACCTGTGACGCCATCAGGGCTTTTCCTGATGGTAAAAATGGCTGCCAGCTCCTCTCCACCCATTGGCTGCAGCTGTAGTAGCCCTTCCCTCTGCTGATGGGTTGGGGTTTGACTGTGTTTCAATACTTGGAGTTTAGAAGAGGAGGAGTGGTTGCATAGAAGACAGTGAAACAGCCACGAACCTCCATCAACCTCACCATCATACTGCTGCAGGAACTAACAATAAGGTGAAAAAGTGAAAAGGTCAATATTATGGTCAGACAAAGGTTTCTACATCTTTTTATAATTAAAACAACACACTTTATGCTTCAAGTGCAGCTTCCCAATTCTAAGATGCAACGGTTTTGGTGTAGAGTGTGACAAGATGTGGTTTTGTGTACTTACTCTGTAAACCCGGACGCTCGCCTCGTGGTGTGAGCTGAGGGAATGTCCTCGCAACTTCTCCAGACTGCTGGTCACGTAGTCACACAGGCTGCACCTCAGCTGGACAGGGTTGCCCTTAGCAATGAGGGCAGCCCCCTCCTGACCTCTGTCTCCGCCCTCCTGGAGGTGAGCGGCCAGTTGGTACCGGGTGCGGTGCCTGTCGGTCTGACAGTGCAAAGAGAAGTTAGCCCTCAGCGGGGTGGTGTAGCCACACAGTCTGCAGTAGCAACCACCAGCAACTAGGGAGCACCACTCAGACTGGGGCAAGGAACGAGGAGCGTTCAGGTGTTGTTCCACAGACTCTAAGCTGTCAGACGAAAAGCAGGAGCAGACAAGGCATTGGAAGATGCCCTGGGAAAGGGGTCCAGTGGGGGACAGAGATGGAGCTGGAGGGGGAGAGGGGGAAGGAGAGGGAGAAGGAGTCAGCGTAGACCCAAGGGTAACTGGCTGTTCTGCGACTTGTTGACTGGTCAGCCGCATGTTCAGTGAAAGCTCGGCACCTACAACAGAGAGAAACCGTGAATTACAATTTACATATTTTCAGACTTTAATGTTGAATAACAGTAAGAGTTGTGATGCATCAGTTACCTGTGTTTTGTAGGTGTTTAAGCTGTGGGGCAAGGCTCCTGCAGTGAGACAGATAGTAACCTCTCTGGAGCCGTAGCATGTTATGTGTGTGTTTCTCGCTGGTGGTGTGTATGCGCAGGTTGCGGGCAATGCTGGTCTCATAGTCGCACACATCGCATCGCCACCGCTTACCATGAGAGTGGGAGTGTGCAGGTGGTGTGAGCTTAGCGGGCTGGGTAGTAGGTGTGGGAATAGAGAGTGCCAGCTTGCTGTACGGCTGCTCATCTGCCTCATGACCATTGGAGGAGCTGCTGCTGTTGGTAATATGAGAAGTGTGCATGTGGCCATTCAAGTGTCCCCCATTTTGAACATTATTAAGGTGTTTGTCTGACTGCATGTGTATGCTGAGGTTGCCTTTCGATGAGGTAGCATAATCACACACCTCACAGCGGTAGGGTTTGTAGCCGCAGGCGTAGGTTTCACCCCGGGCTAAACGTGGATGGGGTTTCCCCGACCTACAGTACACACACACACCTCGCGTTGCACCACCACACACACACTTTCCCTCAGAGACGCCACACACACACTGGCCTCCTGTCTCTGGATGTTTTTCCTTCATGTGGACTTGTAGTGTATGCTGAGACTTATAGTGCCAGTTACATTTGGGGCATTTCAGGGTTTTGCAGGAATTACGTGAGTGCATTATAGTCATGTGACCAGTCAGTGACGTAGGAGAGAGGTCTTGGTTTTTAAGGACAGCTTCTTTCTGTTCTCTTTCTTTGTCTCTCTCATCATCTACCTCTGCGTCTAGCTGGCTGTCATTTGGTTCTGGAGCTTTGGCACCATCTCCATTGGAAATGGAAGAATGAGGAACCCCTGCCAGACCATCATCCTCAGCAGGTGTACTGGCAGGCTCTGTACCTGCCAGTGGAAAAGCCAGAGAAGACTGCTGGGATCTAAAGCTCTGCGGAAACCCAGAAATCCAGCCCTGATCTCCCTTAATGTCTTTTACCTCTGTCTCGCTCAGCACGGCAGAAGAGGAGGACGGACAACTGAAGTGCTTTGGAGAAATGGGAAAAAAAGGGGAGGATTTTGGAGAAGGGGAAGGAGTGGGGGAGGGCTTTGGAGAGGCGGCTATTTTGCTGTCGAGTGTGCCACTGGCCTTTGCAGTGCTGGAAGAAGAGCTGTGCTGGCTCTGTTGAGGTAATAAAGAACATTTGGATTTGGTTTGGCTTTGGTTTGAGATGGCCTCCTCCTCTTCCTTCTCCTCCTTTCTGCCTCTTCTGTTGAGGGCTGCTGGGAGGCCCCCTGTAACTGATGCCTCTCCCATACCTACACGCACCTCCCCTTCTTCCTTCCTTTGCCCTGACAAATATCCCTCCCCGAAGTCTTCCTTCATCCCCTGCCTTTGACGCACTTCATTCTTCTGTGAATGTCGGCCTCCTTCTTTCTGCTCTCTTCCCTGGGTCTCTTCTCTAGCCTGGGACCGCTCTGTGCCCTCCTCCTCCTGCTGAGGCAGGGTCAGGGGCTCTTTGGTAGGGGCCATGGCTGAGGTATGAGAGGATGACCCCTGCTCAGGAATGACTGCCAGGGTCAGGAGAGGAAGAGATAAAGCCTGGGGACTGAGGTCAGCATCTCTCTCCTCTCCTCCCCCTCCATCCCCTCCTCCTCCCTCACCGCTGTCCATACCAGAGGCTACAGCTGCCACACATCACTACCCCACCTGTGAGTTTCAGTTACAGATGAAGAGAGTGGGACAGGCAGAGACAAAAGAGTGAATTTATAAAAAGAGGAGAAAATGAACTACATGAGTCACGTAAATATTATTGCATAACAGTGGATGCATTGATTAGAGTCCCTGGATAGCATCTGTTCAATACAGCCTTCACAGTGCGCAATCCAGAGGCTGGTTACCCAGGGGTTAGCGTTAGCCCTTAATGGGAAAATCAATAGCACAAGCACTAAACTAGGTAGAGGAATGCGGGTAAAGGCTACGCAGGAGGTCTATAATATTCCTCAGGGGATAGGATTAAATAAAGAACTGAATGCTTCTGAGCTAAAGGGCTTCTTCTAAATTGCCACACTTACATAAAAGCAGATAAAAGAACGCTTTTAAAAGCCTGTGTATCAGTCTCTGCATCTTTGGCTGCACATTAGTACAGAAACAATACGAGGATACAGGATCACCGCTTAGCACAACCCATTTTTACACCCAGAACACACTATGCACATTAAGCACAAAACAAGAAGTGGACACGACTGACTGTGTGTGAGTCTTTTACTTTATTTGATTTTTTTTTTTTTTCAGAATTTAGATATGTGTTAATTACAATCTGTGGTCACTTCTGAAGCAGTTTTGTTTGTGGCGTTGCATTCCCGTCGTTTTTATTTTGAATTCTCCACGTTCCAGGTCTGTTATATTGCTTCCACCCCCTGCAAGCTCTGTTGCTACAGAAATACTCAGGCACATAATATAATGCACAATAAATAATAAATCCCTATTTTTACTAAACGGAGGCTTTATAATGCATTTGTAATCTATACTAGAGGCATGTCTAAAAACTAATATTTCAAACTGTTTATTACAATGTAATAAATCTGCATATTAAGACTTAACTTTTGTAATCTTTACTTTGAAATGAGACTAGCACAAGCCTATAACTTTAAAGTTAAATCCCTGAAATTAAAAAAAGAAAGCAATAAGATTTCACAAAGATTCTGAATAACTTTATATACAATATTATCACTCTAGATACTTCTTCAAAATGAATTGTTTCTTTCCCCTCATCAGTTTCTGAGTGACAGATGAATGCCATCTAAGGCAGATACATCTCTGTTAGCCTGCGTGTGTCCCACAATCTCATTACTGACCTTTTTTAATCAAGGAGAGACCTTAATCTACCCTTTCACCTTCTCCTTCAACCAACCAACCCCCTCTTCCTCCTCCTTAAACACCCCTTTTCTCTCCCTCTCTCTCTCATATCCACCCCCTCCCCCTCTTTGCAGCTTTAAGATATATGGCTCATATCGGCACTCTGATAGTGCTTTAATGTACTGTGTTTATGTCACAGGCCACAGACCCTTGCCCACTGCCGCTGTCCACTGTCCTGCCAGAGAGTGCTGATGGGCCAAGCAGTCCTGCCAGCAGCTGAGAACAGTCTCTAATCTGATAAAGATTTTCATTTACACTGCAATCAATAACCTGGGTCTATCGGCAATGTAACTATTTATACAAGCATTCCTGGCTCTCCATCGATCAAGTGCGGGAAGCCATCATTTAACAATGTGTGTGTGTGTGTGCGTGTGTGTGTTAATATGCATGTACATCTTTTTGTGCAACTAATTGTGGTGATGTCAATTAAGCATACATGTAACACCTGAAATTCAACATGCATAGGCCTATTACTGCAGGGTTTTTTTTTTTTTTCCAGACTAAGATACTAGTGTACATGGCATATTTGTCATTAACTGTTAGATACAGCAGCATAACATAAAATCTTGTGCAAATAAAAACAAAAAGTGAATTCCCGGATTCCCTAGACTGGGGTGTGGGTGTGGGTGTGCGTGTGTGTGTGTGTGTGTGTGTGTGTTACAAGCGAGAAAGGCGAACAGGGGTGTGAGAGGGAGAGAGAAACAGACAAGAGAGAAGAGTTGTGGAGCAATACTTTAGGAAAATCCCTTTTGTTTGCCATTGTATGACCTGGACACACACAGTTGGATATGGACAAATACTGTTTTTAATGCGTGAAGACCCAGTGGACCATAAGACAACGACCTCCGCGCAGTCGCAAGGTAATAGCCCTAGTATTTTAGCATTATTCTGGGACCATAGTAGCGGGGCTGTTGAAGAATACCGGAGGGGTAGTGGCTTGAATAGTTCACTCCCCGTCTCTGTGTTGTCAAGCCACTGACCAACCATCAGCTCCCACACTACTTCAGCCTTTGTTTACAGTGTATCCTAGCCCGAAACATCTAAACCGAGAGTAACCAGTAGGCAACAGCTAACAGGTGACTCAACACACAAAAGCTCGATTTGTGACAATTAGAGGCTACACTGACCAAACATGCCCTCCTCCCCACCGCCGAGTCGTGTCCCTCCAGCTTCCTTTAACATCGTAAACAAATGACACACTTACATTTCTGCAGCGACTCTGGTACAAAGCTCCGCACGCTGAATGTGTAGTAGTCCAGAAAACAATCGCGCAGAGAGTCCACTCATTCCTTATGAATGATCCTCTGCGTTTTTACGGAGCCAGGAGGGAAAAAAATGGGGAGAGGGAGAGAGAGCAGCGGGGTCCAAGTTGTTACCAAACAACAGTGTAATTAAAGCTACATATAGGCTGTAGTAAACAGAAGATGGGGGACGGAGGGGTTTGTGCGAGCTCCAGAGGTAGAAAGAGTTCTGATCACTGTGGGAGGAAAAACACTTGGCTCTTTATTCCTGCTAATTAGTTTCCTTCAAAAAATGGCTGAGATTACGTCCAGTGCGCATGTGCGTAATTGCGCAGACACCGCTAATTAGCCCGTTTGGATCAATAGGATTCCGCGAGAGAGAAGAGAGAGGGAGGAAGGATGGAGGGAGGGGGGAGAGGCTGCCGGGGACGCAGGGAGAAGACGAGGAGAGGAAGAATATTTTTAAAAAGTATGAGAAATTATAGGCGAAACATTGAATTTGATTCTCGAATACTAGATTGTTGCTGGAAATTCCAAAAGGCTAATCCATTTAGATGACTATTAAGACACAAATCCGCCTATTTAAATTATCATCTAGAGAGGAAACTGTTGCAGGAAAAAACTACAGTTATACCCAAACACATTAAAATAATGTAAAGTATAATAATGTTGAACCCAAGTCTACGTTGACAAAAAAAAAAAAAAAATTAATCCAATGGCTTCACACACAAAAAAAAAAGAAAAAGAATGCCTCAAACCGCGACGCTGTCACCGTGCCTCACTATGAAGACTGGTACAAACACACCACAAGGCCCCGGAGGATTGTTTTAGGGATATCATGTTGACATTTTGTGTCAGATAAAGCACGGGTTAGACGATCAAACATATGCACAATGCTGTACGCCTAAAACGCATTATTTTTTATAAATTTGTTGCGATCACTTGGCTCGGAAAAGTTGAAGACTGTGAAAAACCGAAGGCCTTAAAAAGATCTAAAAACTAATACTTCGATCAAAAAGAAAAGCCTTGTATATGGTTGCATACAGGCAGAGAAATAAGGCATTTCATCCTTTTTTCTTTTTGAACTGATCAGGTTAGTGAAGACAATAGGTCCGAGTTTGGCACACTGACTTGATATTACTAGAGAACAATTCTCTCTCCGAGGGGGAAAAAAAAAGGCTAAAGCTAAATTATTGTGTCCATTCTTGTCACAGAATCAGAGAAGACCTTTAGCCAAGCGGGGTTTTGTTTCCTCTCCGGCCGTCCATCCTCACCACCGAAATCTATTGTTATGATAATACTATTGTGAATTTCACCCTGGATGTGCAATCTGTCGATCGTCCATATTTTAAAAGGTGAACACTGCATTTAAATTTAAGATCCATAGCATTTCTTTTCTTTTCTATTCTTTTCTCTTTTTTCTCTCTTTTTTGAGCTTTGTTTGTGAGAGGTGACCTCGTCCTTATTTTACAATTGCAAATACATTTTAGAAATGTTGGTGTTGCTGCAAAAAAAAACAAAAAACAAAAAAAAAACGTCCCAATGTAAAATTGTATTTAGATTCTGATATTTTATTGTATTTCCACAGAAGCTTAAATGTGTATAGGTTACTATCAGCTCACTGTTGCGTGAAACAACCGCACTACCAGGCCATGTCGGAACAGGAAAGCCATGAATATTATTTATATTTCATTTTTATTTTTAAGCTGTTTTAGATTTTTGTGCACCGACGTTTTACTCTCGATTCTCTTGGTTTACCTCGATTATTTTATTGTATTTTTGCAGCTATAAATATGCAATACCGGTCAAAAAAGTGCTAAAAGATTTGCCCTACGTTTGGTAAGTCCGGTAATTGTTTATGATTCGAACACCTTTAAAGACGTTGTGGCACAGGCCACTATCAAAAACTGAAAGTTATCAAGATAAAATAAAGTAAAATACATAGAAATTAAAATAGAAATAGCAAAATAATCAGTGACTGTCCGTGTCTCTGGTGAGCACCGTGGCCTCACAGCCAGAAGGTCCTGGGTTCGAACCCACCCGCGGTCTGAGGCCTTTAAGTGTGGAGTTTACATGTTTTCCCGGTGCCTGGGTGAGAGACAGTCCAAAGACAGGAGTGTTAGGTTAACTGTTGATTCTAAATTGGTCGTGGGTGTGAAAGGTTGTCTCTTTATCTGTTGGCCTTGTCATAGAGTGGCGACCTGTCCAGTGTGCACTCTACCTCTCATCACCCTCTGACAGCTGGGCTAGGCTCCAGCCCAGCGGATAAGCGGAAGAAAATGGATGGATGATCTGTTGTCTTAGTGCTAACAAGGATTTTCTACAGTTTATTCACGACAGTATTTCATTTTAAAATTTCATAGCATTAGTCTAGACATTGTCTGAGCTGTGTGTGTGTGTGTGTGTGTGTGTGTGTGTGTGTGTGTGTGTGTGTGTGTGTGTGTGTGTGTGTGTGTGTGTGTGTGAGAGAGTGAGAGAGAGAGAAACAAAAAGGATGTGCAAGGTGTGAGCCAGAGGTTTAAATAATATCCATCCATCCATTTTCTTCAGCTTACCCAGTTCAGGGTCGTGGGGGGACTGGAGCCTATCTCAGCTGCAGGGTACGCCCTGGACAGGTCGCCAGTCTGTTGCAGAGAGACAAACAACCATTCATACTCACATTCACACCTATCAGCAATTTAGAATCACCAGTTAACCTAACTCCACTAACTGCATGTCTTTGGACTTGTGGGAGGAAGCTGGAGTACCCAGAGAAAACCCATGCAGACACAGGGAGAACATACAGACTCCAGACAGACTCCACACAAACAGATCCCGGCCAGATGGTGGATTTAAACCCAGGACCTTCTTTGCTGTGAGGCAACACCGCACCACTGTGCTGTTTAAATAATAGCAAAATATAAAATCTTCACTGAAGCTTTTGCAATATGCTGTTTGAAAATGTTTGTTTGCTCATACTCATGCATGTTTTTTGTTGATGTGTGTTTCTTATATAATGTAACAGAGTAACCTGTAAGAACAAAGCCTAAAAGGAAAAGACTGTACATTTGTATGTAATCAAATTACCTTAGAGTTTACACTTGTGTAATGGTTCCAAGGCTTTCAAATGATCATTGTAATTGATATACATTTTCATTTGCATTGAATTTGCAAGTGTTTTTCAGTTAAACAGAGAAAGGCAGGTGGACACATTTGATGTCTCTCTTGGTGTGAGGAGAATGTGTCCTGTATGCTTTTGGGCACAATCTACCTCAACAACAATCTTCGCATAAAGTGCTTTCTTAATAGAACAGACTAGAATAGAATATTTTTCCTCATCTGTTTGAGTGTACGTCGATTCAGCACAGATGATAGCAGAGCCACTCTCTGTGACTGCCACTGAGTTCATTTACATAGATATAAGTGCAGAGTTGTAATATTTTACTAATATTAAAGCTCGTGTGATTTAAAAATTCACACTCATTCCCTCTATTGCCTAAACACTCAAGTATGCATAGGCTGTACTGTTAAATGTGCCAAGCTTTTTATGCCCTCAGGTGTATGCCAGGGGTTTGTTGTTTTCACTGTAATATATAGTTAGCCCTTCCACCAATTTACCCTGTCAGCACTAATGGAGCAATTAACCACTGTGATACCCCCCAGGCAGAAGGAACAGCAAAAACTCCTCAACTCCAAACTTGTCTTTATGACATTTATATGACAAAATATGGGGGAAGCTGGGGACCCATCTGACACCTTGGAGGGTCCTTAATGTCACTCCCTCACTTACCTCCGCCTTTTTCTGCCCCAGGGTATGGCACTGAGGAGGAAGTGTAATGCATCATGTATGGACAGGCTCGGGCCTCTTCCAAGAGAAAGGAAACTTTGCCTCCATGGGGCAACACTGATTTACACCTTCACACACTCTGTCCCATTCTGCAGGATTATAAATGTAAACTGCTTCATAGACAGACACACTTCCAGCCAACACACTCCAACTTGACCTCACCTTTCACTTCTGCCTTTTTGGTGTCTCTTTGTCTGCACTCACATTCCCCCTGTCCTTCTTACATCCCCAAGGAGGCAATAACCTCCCTAGCAAGAGCTTCCCCTTGAGCCGTTGTCATAGTAACTAGTAGGCCGGTCGACATGACAACCCCTACCATGGTCCAGAGATAGATGATAGGCCAGAAATGGGGAGGGAGAAGGCACATGGGAGATTTGCGCACGCACGCACGCACACACACACACACACACACACACACACCTTTAATTTGCTTTGCCTGATTTTGATTCAAAATGTTTTTTTCCCTCTCTCTCTAAGGGTGAGTTGCAGCCTCTTTTCCATTTGCACAGGTATTTATAGACGGGAAAAACACTCTTGGTACGTGAACAACTTCACTAAGCAGTTACCTGCATAGCTCCATGAAACCTGGATGAATATTGCTGAGAGAAACAATAATATTTTAAACCTTTTTTATATATTTTTTGATTATTGCTATAAAATGTTATAGTGAAAATGCCTTCCAATAAATAATTATTTTTCTATTCCTACAACAGACCTGAAAAACTGTAGTCCTTTTCCTCAAGAGCAAATCATTGTAGATACGTGCAAATAAAATAAAAAAAAAATAATTAGGAGTTTGCTAGAGTGTTTCTTTCTTTCTTTCTTTCTTTCTTTCTTTTGCTACAAAATTCAGTAGGATATCTAATCACCAGACTTCCTAAGATTTTGTAAATTGACTATTATTGCCCGAACACCAACACAAGTACAGAGTTATCACTTAATCCTGTTTTTTGCTTTTTGTGGAATAGGATTTGTGAAAAACAAAACTCAAAAATGTATTTGCCCAAATATTTACTTAATATTGCTCACGTATAAGTGGCTTATATTTAACTGAGTAGATTTGCACAAATTCATTTTACGTTTTTCTATTTTCTACAGCTGTTTTGATAATTTATCAGTACAAATTGAAATGGAGGATTCTGTAAGAAAAATGCGTCCTCTTCAGACACCCTAAGTGGAATGATGATGGGAACCAGCATCGATGATGCTGCCCCTCAGCTGCCCCTGATCTCTGACCCCTGGGCAAAGGGTAGTTTTCAAAAAGAGATTTTCCCATAGCGATCAATGAGTATCATTTTTTTCTCCCAGTTTTGACTATTAAATATTGTTAAATTTCAGATATATTGAATCTATTCTATGTATCAAATACATGTAATAGTCATTATGATTATATTACAACAAATTAAATCCAATCAAGCATTTTAAGGACAAATATAATAAATAAAATAAGTCAGAGTCAACTGAATGATAGGTGTGTTAGCATTCATTTCAGCATTCAGGCTTTGTGGTTCTACTGGTGAGCATTTATCCTTTTCCAAATGACCACAGTTTACAAATTAATATGTCCATTAGGTGCAATTTTTAACCATTTTTACATTTGTTATCATGTTTACATTTGTAATGATAGAAATGATTTTGGACAAACTTTCAGGTAGGTGTTTGCTGCTGAACCATGTGTATTAGTCTGTCTCTATTCACCTCTGCACAATAATCTGAAAAACCTGAGAAGCTCATGTTCTTCTTCAGGTGTTCCAGCATTTGTTCATTTCACAAAGCTACACGCTTTCAGTTCATTCCTAATATCTCGCCACTTTTATTCTTAATTTAGTAGTGTTTGTGTGACTGTTTCTTTTATGCTTTTGAATATGTTTGACATGTGAGCTTCTCTTCATCTTTGTAGCCTCTGTCTTTGACAGATGAATTTCCCCTAGGGGATCAATAAAATGTATTATCCTATTTCATCTCATCTCTTCTCATTTGATCTCATCACCATCTCTGGCCGACGCCTAAAAGCAGGAGGACATTAATAACATTAATGTCAGATGGAGGTCATGAGTGTGCCTACAGGTAGCCAATACTTCGATTCAGTATACTCAGCCGACAGTAGAATAAACAGACGGATTTAAGTCTTGATCATTACATTTCCAGTTCTCATTAAACAGCTCCGCTTTAAAACAGGCCTGCAAAACTGAGCAACACTGCCCCTCGATGGACAGACTTGTAACTGAACGCTATCCGGCAAAAACACTGTAAGGTCTCTACTCGGCTACCGTACATTCGCGGAAATTGTCAAAACAATTAGTGGTCGTAGCATTTTAGCGTGATTTTTTTTTTTTCCTATTAGAAACATAGTTTATCAACGATAATCTTCATTCATTACAGGAGTTCGAGTATGGAAGATGAATGGGAAGAGGAGGTATGAAATACCAACAGCGGTCTAGAAGTTAGCGTTCACTGTGTTAGCTCGCCTACACATGAGGATACAGAGCGGCTTCCACGGACCGTTTGACGTTTGAGTTAATATCACCACTGCTGAGTTAACATAAAATTTTAAGAGGGAATTGAAGGGACAGACTTAACACCTAATAATGATCTGACTTTCGTGTGTGTTTATATTTGCCCCTTAACACGAGCACGTAAAAAAAAGAAAAAAAAAGAAAAAGAAAACCAGCTGTTTGTGGGGAGTGTGGAGAGAGTGTGCCTTCATAGTGTACTTTTATGTAAGTGAAACATCAATCATTTGTCCTGTTTAGGAGCAGATTGTGGTGGTGGAGCTCTCCGGTATAATCAACAATGACTCTCTGACCAAGAGTCGGGGCACGTGCAAGATACTCGTGAGTCTGAAGCATATTCTGTGATATATCGAGCAAAGAGTATGTTATTGGTTTAATGTGTAGCTTTACACATCAGCGTTCCTCTCGTGTGTTCAAGGACATTGACAGCGACAGGCCCATGATGCAAGTTGGACAGTATGTGTTTGCAGGGGAATATGAAGGTAAGAATAAATCTCGCAAAATACAAAGAAAAATAATTTACACAGCTTATACCTGCTGTTTGGCTCCTGTGAGGACAGTTATTCGTGCTGAGGTCTTTTCTTAGTTCCAAAGAGTCATTTCTTTTAATCTGTCAGTGATTAACTATTAGAAACTGTTTGATCTAGAAGTAGAAGCCATTATTTCCTAATAGAAGAGCAAGCAAGTGGTGCTGGCTGAGCTTCAGTGAACTGAAAAAAAAAATGTTTTGTTTTTTTTCTTCTTGCTATCCTTGCCTCTTCAAAGATGCTTTGGGAACTTGTGTGCTGTTTGAGGAGACACCAGGAAAAGGTAAGGTTTATCTACAGCTTTTTCAGTGTTTATAGCTGCATATCAGTGTCTGTGCAGTACTTGTTTATCTTTTGGGTGGTTGGGGGGTATTTCTGCAGGAAAAGGAGCCAGTGGTCCAGGTCTCAAGTACTTGTGCCACACTGTGAAGAAACTGAAAATGCAGCGAATCTTTCTCACAGAGAAGAAAGAGGGCGAAACGAGCACAGGTCAGCCCAGATTCACTGCAGTGCAACATTATGTGGTCACTTCCTTCTAACATTGTTCATACATCTCACAGCTCTGTATACTCATATACTGCTCTTAGGAGTTAATCTGCACGGCCTGTCCTTTTATCTGCAGCTTGATGAAGAATCAACTTTGCATAATATTGCTAAAAACCAAAGTATGGCTTTTTGTGTTTCCCAGCAGGAAGCTGTGATGGTGACGAGCAGGTGTACACAACTTGTGAGGTCAGTCGAGAAAAAAATGATGATCAACGCGACAAGACAGAAGAAGATGGGGATGACGCAGATTTGGATGACTCAGCAGTTGGCTGAACTATGGAGACTTTGCTGTATTATAACCTCCCTTTGTGACAATGAGACACTTTTGTTGGGCTCTGAGGGACTCCGTGTTGGAAAAACATAAATTCATGCCAGTTGGATTACACATCAGAACTAACAAGACATGTTTATATTTCTGTTATTTTTGCACAGTGTGTATGTTGCCTCCTCCTTTTTTTTTCAAACTGAGGCTCTATCTTAGCAAATATGTACAAGTTATTAAATATTTGATACACAACATAAATATGGTTAAATTGCACTCAACAGGAAACAGAATTTTATAAATCGTCATGTATATTAATTCTCATCAAAATCCATAGGAGGGCAGATATGTACAGATAAGTGGTGGGATCCTCAGCTTAGTGTCATAGAGTCCTGCTCATTAACAAATATTCCCATGTAAAGGGAGACACAGCAAGCTTGTGGTATATATGGTGCTTTCTCCAGTGAGCTACATAAATATATAAAGAAGTGAGAAGACTTCCATATTTCTTTCCAAACCTGCCACCCCTTGAGTATGGGGTAGTGGGGTGTGGTAGTGCAGTGGTTAGCATTGTTGCCTCGCAGCAAGTAGATCCTGGGTTCAAATATTCCTACCTGTGTGGGTTCTGACGGGGTACCCTGGTTTCCTCCCACCATCCAAATGTGCATGATTCTAAATTGACTGTAGGTTTGAATCTGAGTCTGACTGGCTGGCTCTCTGTATTGTCCCTGTGGCAGACTGGTGACCTGTCCAGGGTGCACCCTGCCTCAACAACAGCTGGGATATACCCCAGCACCACACAACCCCATTTTCGATAAGCAGAGGAAAACAGATGGTTGGAAACTTTGACTACAATTTATAGTGTTAAAAATGTATGGTTTCAGTTTTTTAATGAAATAGTTGAACGCTTTTTTTTTTTCTTTGTAAACGTTTTGCCACAATTTTCAAGTTTATAATTGGTGAAGAATTCCGTTTATTTTTTTAAAACAAATGAAAACTAATTTTCAAAGTATTTACTTGTGGTATTTTGATTTTTTAAATTGAATAATAAGTGAAAATGTTATATTTTATAACCTTTTTTGGACAAAGCGACAGTTTATGAATGAAGTGTTTTGTCGCCTTTGAGGACGTGGCGGTTCTCCGCCAATCCAATCAACGGTGCTCTCTTGAAGTGGACCAATGAGCTAGCGACATCACATTTGGCTTCTCGCAAGCTCATTGGTCGATTGTAGGTCTAGCACAGGAAGCGCATGGGTGTGTTTCCGGGGGGTGGACGCAAAGCTGCAACGACGAACTTTGCAGAAGATACCGGTGAGTAGTCCTGATAAATTGTGCAATATCCAAAAAAGGAAAAAAAATTCAAACATGTGTTTCTTCTATAGTGACATAATATGCTCGATTATAATGATGCTCACTTATCTGAACTGAACGCTTTAAATTACAAGACGGGTGAAAGTAGCGGTATGCGGGGTTAGCCACTCTGCTGTTAGTGCCTCTCCTTGGTGAGGATGGTAACGGTCTCTTAATTGGAAATAACGGTCACAAACTGTTGCTTCTGACCTGAACTTAAAAAAGGCAATATTTAAAAGGTCGAGTTGTAAAATTTACCATATTACATGTCACACTAAAGCTTCTTTCGACAACAGGGTAATAAAATAGCCAAAAAATAAAAAATCGCAATCCATCAACTCTGTAAAACTGGCTAGCTTTGTTGTTGCCGTGTAAACTTTCCTGGAGATGTTTTGAACAGGCAGCGTTTAAAGAGTTTCACACTTAAGTTTGCTTAAGAGTTGAAAGTAGTAGTTATTGAAGCACTATCCCATTCCACATGAGCGTAGATTCAAGGGAAATCTATACTCAGCTGCCAGTTTATTAAGTACACCATAATGTTTAGTTTGTACTGTTTAATTTTGTGACAACATTACTGGTGATTTACTCAGATGAGTCGATTTAAAGTGTTTTTATTGGTTTAAATGCTCTCGCCAACATATTCATATCGCCACTAAAATGCAGTTAGGTTGGGGGGAAAAGCCATTTTAACTTTTTTATAAGCATATTTTTTTCCATATGCTGCATTAGCTTTTGATAAATTTAGTGCCAAAGTAATCAGTTTAGTACTTTTTGCTCTGTTATGTGTGAATAACTGTGTTTGTATACTGAGAACTGTTGAGCAGATGATGGTAATAATGTTTGTGGTATCAGCCTCTAAAAAGCAGCAGTAGAACAAATAAGGGACTGCATAAGCTGCAAAAGATTAGCAATAGCTGGGGTATTTGGCTGCCCCGTGAATCATACACTTGGAAGCTGGCAAATACAGCAGTGAATGAACCCAAGTCAAAAGACGGGATTAGTACTGACTGCATGCTTTCATGCCATGATAAAGAAATGGGTTTAGGAGGATGACAACAGCTTTTTTGATTACTTTTTTTTTTTTTTTTAATCCCTGATTTAGACGGTGCTTGTGCTTGCGCAGGATGGAGCTGCGGCCACTCATCATGTGTTTTGCTCTCTGTGTGGTTTACGCCACCAGCAAACCCACAGAGAAGAAGGACCGCGTTCACCACGATGAACCTCTCAGCAACCGAGAGCACGATGATGCGGAGAACTTTGACTATGACCATGAAGCCTTCCTAGGACAGGAAGAGGCCAAGACCTTTGACCAGCTCACACCAGAAGAGAGCAAGGAGAGGCTTGGGTAACAGCGCTGTTTTCTGCTTTTTTATTCATTGAGGTTATTTTTAGTTATCGCAAACACTTTGAGCAATCATGGAGCTAGAATGCAAATAAGCGCTAAAAGGGTCAAAAACAGGTAATTCTTCAGGTGAATTCTGTTTTTTCATCTGTTCATATTTATGGCTATAGCAATGGCCATGCTTATCGGAGGTGACAAAAGCCTAGGGAAAAAAATGTACTTTTTTAAAAATCTTTCTGCTTTTTCTCTTCAGCATGTTGGTTGAACGTATAGATGAGGATAAAGATGGCTATGTGACTGTTGAAGAAATGAAGAAGTGGATCAAGCACGCACAGAAGAGGTGGATCTATGATGATGTGGATCGACAGTGGAAGAGTCATGACCTCAACGGGGATAACGTGGTGTCCTGGGAAGAATACAAGAACGCCACTTATGGATACATTCTGGGTACACAGGCAGACAATATTTATTTCATACGTTAGCTTTATTTCCACATGCAAATATAGCTTGCCACTCTTTGAGACACTGAAAAAATGCTATGACTTCTGACTCGCAGACGATCCTGACCCCGATGATGGCTTCAGCTACAGGCAGATGATGGCTCGTGATGAGAGGAGATTTAAAATGGCTGACCAGGACAATGACATGAAAGCTAACAAGGAGGAGTTTACAGCCTTCCTTCACCCTGAGGAGTATGACCACATGAAAGACATTGTAGTGCTGGTGAGAGACACATTCAAAGGAAAGTGCTACATTTTAGGGGCTCAGGAGGTAGAGCAGGTCCTCTACTAATTGGAAGGTCGGTGGTTCAATTCCTGACTGCTCTAGCCTGGATGCCAAAGTATCCTTGAGCAAAGTATTGAACATCGAGTTGCTCACCGATGTATTCATCGGAGTGTGAATTTGTGTGAGAATGTTAGCTAGAAAGCACTTAGATGCAGAAAAAAGTGCTTGTATGAATGTGTGTGTGAATAGGTGAATGCAAACGTGTTGTATAAAGTGCTTTTAGTGCTCAAGTAGAGTAGAAAAGCACTATACAAGAACTAGTCCATTAACCATTTACACTAACACTAACCTTCCAATCCTTTCTCATTGCTCTGTACATTTTTTTTTTTTTTTTTTTTAGGAAACTATGGAAGACATTGACAAGAATGGAGATGGCTTAATTGATCTGGATGAATACATAGGTGAGTTCTGACAGCCTGCCAGCATCATTCTTAGTTTATACCACAAGACTTTTGGTGATGGGTGGGGGCAAGCCAGCATATATAGAGGATGCAGAGTTGTTTAAGGAATGCTTTTGTTAGTCTGCTAATCTGCTGTTGCAGAAATGTAAGTATGTATTGGAGCTGCCAGGCAAGAGGAAAAAAGGAAAACTACAGAGAAGATTAATGGATGTAGTGAAGGAGGATATCCAGAGAGTTTGTGTGACAGAGGAGGATGCTAGGGATAGCGTGAGATTGAGACAGGAGATCCACTGTGGCGACCCTAAAAGAACCAGCTGAAAGAAGAATGAATAATAGATTCAGGATTCAAGAGACTTTATTTGCCATTTGTACTCGCACACAAGGTTCGGGTATGTAGGAATTCTTCTGCAGAGCTCTCGAGTAACAGTGCAAAAAAACCCAAAACAAATAAAAAATATATAAATAGGAAATAGCAGTGCAAGATAAAAAAATATAAATATAAAATAAAAGGTTACTTAAGTAAAAGGATAAGAAATTTTTTATTCCGTGCTCCTAATAAATATATATTACAATGGACCAGGTTAATGGAGACTTGCACACTTAGTATTCCAAACACAGTGGATATTGCACAGATAATGAAGTGTAAATTGCACATGTAGATCAAACAGATATTGAATGTTATTTCAAAAGATAAATTTTAGTTGTATGAGAATTAGTGCACAGTGGACTTTGGTTATGAACAGTCCTTTACTCTGAGTTAAGGGATGCCATCAATCTGACTGTGGGAGGAAAGAAACTTTTATGGAATCTAGTCCTCTGTGTGATGATGCTGTCTGCTCTCCTTTTCTTCACGCTGTAAGCCACGTGTTTGGGCCTGAGGAGAAATTGGGCAGAGTAGTGTGGGTCCCTGACAATGTGCTGTGCCCTTTTTTTGCATCGTTGCGTGTAAGTCGTGTCCATTGTTGGATGTTTAGTCCTGATTATTTTTTTTTAGCTGTTTTTTCGACTCTGGAGAGCCTTCCTCTCTGCCTGAGTGGTGTTGCCATACCAAACTTGTGATACCAGTGGAGAGGATGCTCTCCACCAGGCCCTTGAAGGCTTGTGTGAGGGGGCGGCAGCTCAGCCCAGCCTTCCTGAGCAGTCTGAAGTGCAACTGCTTCTGAGCCCTTTTCACAGTGGCCTCAGTGTTTGGTGAGAGGTCATATCAGATGACACATGAAGGCTGAGGAACTTGTGGCTGTCCACTCTCACCACTTTAGTGCCCCTGATGGTGAAGGGGGTGCAGTTGAGGGGCTTTCTTCCTGAAGTCAATGATAATAATATTATACTGATGATCATAATATTATATTTTATAGGGTACGTTGAATTATCAGGAGTCATTCTATCACTCAGTGTGTTCCTGTCTTGTTGTGGTCTAGGTGACATGTACAACCAGGAGGGAGACACCTCAGAACCTGAGTGGGTAAAGACTGAGAGGGAACAGTTTACTGAATTCAGAGACAAAAACAAGGACGGGAAGATGGATAAGGACGAGACCAGAGACTGGATCCTGCCCAGTGACTACGACCATGCTGAGGCTGAGGCCAAACATCTGGTCTATGAGTCTGATGCAGACAAAGTGAGTACAGTAAAAGTTAAAAATGACTTCTGCTTTTTTTTTTTTTTCTTTCCATTTTGTTCCTTGTGCCTTTTTATCTACTTCACTGAGTATTGGTGCAAGGAGTGAAACAGAATTTGTGAATGGACTTATGTGTTCTTATACCCAGGCATTCCAAGAATACTGGCTAAGTGCAAAATTAATTTGACCAAATAAATAAACATTGATAACTGGCATCATTAAATGTAATGTAACACAGGCATCGACTGATATTGGCCAGTCAGCAAGGTCATGATCTGCTGATACCAATGTTTGTCTAACAAAGAGGTATATCTGTAATTAAAACGCAGAGATAGATAGAATAAAGATTATTGTGATACCAGTTCAAACATACAGGATGAATCCAATATCTGAAGCTCATATTTTTTTTTTTGTGCTTCCTCTGTTAGGACGGCCGTCTCACCAAAGCCGAAATTGTGGATAAGTATGACTTGTTTGTGGGCAGCCAGGCGACTGACTTCGGGGAGGCACTGACTCGACACGATGAGTTCTAAAATCCGCCTCCAAAGACTGTGTGCTCTTCTTGTGTGCCACCTCTAGCAGTGGAGTGTTTTTTAAACAAGATGAGCTTGCCTAATCGAACATCACAGACAGTAATTTATTTGATTTCTTGAATGTGTCCCATTGCACACACACACACTAACATTCTTAGTAAATTGCACACAATCGGCCAGTGTGAGCGCACGATAGATCATGCCTCAGACTGGGATATATTGCCAGCCTTTGCTCAGCTTCTGTACACTACCCTTTTTTTTTTTTTTTTGTTTTGTTTGTTTTGCCCCATATCAGGTAAAGGATAAACATTTTCAGTCTTTTTTTCCTTTTTTTTTTTTTAAACTTTCACGGCCTTGATGTGTTATAAAACCTTTTATGGAATAAGGCTTTGGCTTGTAGTCTACAGAAGAGCTTGTCACAGCAGGTCATTCTGTAGTGCATTAGACTGAAACATAAAGCAAAATTTGTACCATTTCTCTGTGATTGGGCTCAAAACAAACTTCACTTGTACTTTGTTTTTCATTTATTGTTCACGATATTGTGATGCTGGATTAATAGT
Organism: Archocentrus centrarchus; assembly: GCF_007364275.1. NCBI lineage: Eukaryota > Metazoa > Chordata > Actinopteri > Cichliformes > Cichlidae > Archocentrus > Archocentrus centrarchus. The sequence goes on along the minus strand of NC_044351.1, from coordinate 21,978,655 downwards.
CGTTTGTAACAAGGAGGTATAGATCCAATTCCAGTGGCAATGAAGACCATTTGGTCGAGTGCAATACAGTATCATCAGTGGGACTGGGCTGTCTTTGCTAAGCCGGGCCTTAAACCTTCCATGTTAACAAAAGCTGTGCGTCCCACCTGAGGTGCTTTGTGTTAGCTGAAGGAATGTAGTTGAATTTAGTGACTGATGGATGCTTTGTCCTCAATGCTGCCTCCTATCTCCTTTCTCATCACCTCATCAGTGTGAGTGCGTGTGCGTGCATGTGAATCCATGTGTACATATTTACTTGTATTCTTGATAACTTTTTTTTTCTTTTAGTGTTACAAGTTTTGTTTAATTCAGCTGAACAAACTAGCTGACTAACCAAACTCTTTGCCCTGTTTTGTAAGCAATTTGGGGGAAAAAACAGTCCCCTCTTTCAACATTTGTCTTTGCAAAATATGTTTATTATGCCTGCATTATCACTACTACCATTTATAACCACTGTTAATAATTTTTATGGTATATATATATATATATATATATATATATATATATATATATATATATATATATATATATATATATATATATAAAACTGTTTGTTTTTTTACAGGCTCACTGCAGCGACAGCCTTTCACTAGTGACTTTACTGTAAATAAGTTGTTGTTCTGCAAACTGAGCACTAACAATCAGGTCCAGTTTTTGTGATTGAGAGCTAAGTCTCAATAAAAATGTAAAAAAAAAAAAAAAAAGCATTTTGGCTGCTGTATTCTTTTAATTTTAATCTCTGGAAAGTAAAACATTTGCTCTGTTGCTGCCTTCTATAAACTTCACATTCCTAATAAATGATCCTATAAAACATTTCATTTTATTAAGTGGAAGCTAAAAAATGTCAGCACTGGTATTGACGTTCTGAAGAAAACACTGTTTAGACTGCTGACCTACTTATCTCTGGATTGTCTGACTTCTTTCATCCCAACCATCTTTTTCAGACATGATTTTCCTTCTGAGCTCCCCATAATACTAATTTTGGTGATTGTATCAGAACTGAGCTGAATACACACAGTATTTACTGATAAACTATTGAAAACGATGAGGGATTTCACCCTTTGCACCTTGAGGTTTAATTTCTTATGCCTGCAACTGCCATTTGTCCATCAGTAGCCCATAATGACAAAAAGAAAACACGTTAGATATTTTTGACATTGCTGAAAGGTGAAAGATGGCTAACTATAGGAAGAGTCCTTATGGCTGTAGACTTTTTTTTTTTTTTCCCCCAATATCAGCTGATTTAGCAATTTCGCTCCTGTGAAATGGTTTGTGGTGTTCGTGTCCTGGTAAAGGTCTACAGGAGTTACTTATTTTTGTTTTCCTGACATGCAGCACATGTTGGTATAGATCTGACAAAAAGGTTTGTCTCACAGGAGCCTCTAAGACTGCGGTGAGTACTGATGGCCTTGCGCATTGTGGCTCTACGTGGATGAAACTTTGAGACTGGAACTTCAGATTTGGCTGTAACGTGTGCTCACCTGTTTCTTCTTGATGTCAAGTTGATGTTCCATGATAAATGTACCTATATTTTGTACTATAACACTGTGGAATATTATATACACAGGTATCCGCCGTTCTAAAGCTGTGGCCGCACTTGTCACTGTGACTTTAAGCTGCTTTATTTCGTTCCCTGGTCAGTGTTGCCAACTTGGCGACTTTGTCGCTAGATTTAGCGGATTTTCAGACCCCCCCTGGCGAGTTTTCCAAAAAGCGACTAGCGACAAATTTAGCGAGTTTTCGTGGTGACGTCGGCGACTTTTGGAGTTTTTTGTTAACCTTATATCCTCCGCTATCGCCGTGTTTCGTGTACATACAGCCTTCGTACTGCGTCCGTTCAGACGCTTTGGCATCGCCCGGACCCCCAAGAGTACCTGGCTGTTGGTATGTACGGCGAGTCACGTGACTTTAATACCTGAATTGGGTTCGTGTCCTGTGATGCAGCTGGTAGATACAACGCCGCATTGAGCGGGTGGGCCCTTTGCTGTGATACGTCAGCGTATGGATTTACTGAGCTGGCTGAGATCCTGCTGACTGAAGGATGGAAGTTTGTTCATTCAGTCTGTTTATATGTTTGTTATCTTACACAGGAGGAAGCACTTTGGTGAAGTCTACTTCACTGCAGACTGGCTTTTTAAAGAATCAGTCAGCCGTTTGCTGTTTTATATATTCCTGTATCTTTTCTGTTTACATTTTAATAGCACGGCTGTGAGTCTTTTGTTATGGAGGGAAAAAAAAGCATGAATTTATTTGAGGAGTATTATTAATTAAATATGCCAGTGGTTTATTTTTGAGCAATTTCTCCAGTACATCTACAGCTGAATGTTAACAAAAGTGTCTGTGTGACATTTGGGACATGTAGCTTTGACTCTGAAGTGCCTTTTTGTTTATACCTTTGGGAAGAAAAAAATATCAAGATATATTTCTTATATCACCATTCAGGTAAAAAATATTGAGATATTATTTTGTCTATATCGCCCAGCCCTAGTACTTCTAAACATATTTAGGGTGTTTTTCTTCACTTTTTGTCTCTTCAAAGATATTATTCCTCTCTCCTACAGCTTCAATTGCAACTATATGCAAATAACCAATTATGAAAATTAGGTGATGACGTCATATAGCGACTTCTGGCGAGTTTTAGGACAGCCAATAGCTACTTTCCTTGCTGAGGAGTTGGCAACAGTGTCCCCGGTACCCCGGTGGACGTGAGGAGCCTGTGTGTGTAGAGGAGGTGAAGGAGGAGGAGGGTTGTGTGACCAAAGTCTCAGCAACTGGGGTTGTGAATAAGGTCAGTTGTAAGTTTGAAGCTTGTGTAATCTCTGCAGGTTTGTGTTGAGCTCAAGCGGTTCATCCCAGGTAAATGCAGGTGCCTGTCAGCCCGGGATGAAATGTATTCTAATGAATGTAAAGATTGTCCTGATTTTCTGTCAGTTGTTTCTTCTTGGCCTGTTTCTTGTGGGACGACGACGACGACGGCGAGTGCAAAGTAGTTCGGGGCGTTTGCGGTCGATGGACTGCTGCGGTGGAACAAGGGCCGCGCAGCAGCAGCAGCACTCTGAGATGCAGCTGAGGGTCACAGTGGGTCTCTGCACTCCTACAGCGGCCACGTGAAGCACGTCCTTAACCAGCAGAGCCAAAGGGCGCTTGGCCTTCAGATGGTTCAGGATTTGGCTAAGCCCGCAGCGTACACAGGTAACTTTGACATGCAGCCCGGAGCAGCAAGCGTCCGATTAGTAGGTGACCTGCTCTAGCATCCGAGCCACAGCCAGCACTGATGAGTGGAAAGTGTTTGATTTGCTGCTGCTCTCCTCTCACCCGTCTTCCATTTGTGTCTTTATATTCCTCTCAGGATGAGGTCCAGAGCCCTGCCGCTCAGCCGGGGTGTGAGCGTGTCTGGAAGCTGGCCTGTGCCCCGGTGGACGCCAGGAGCCTTCAGGGGCTTTGTGATAAGAGGGGAGACAGACTCATCACTCTCTGGCAATGCCTGCCAGAGAGGGGCAAACAGCGAGCGGTCTGCCCTCCCAGACGCCGGGAGAGGCAAGTGAGAGGGGGGTGGCCTTTTGCCTCATTTGCCTTTGCTCTCTTTTGCGCCTCTCAATGACATGACACACTTTTACAAACTTTTGGAGCCATAATGGAAGGCAAATTGCAAAAGACACAGGAGTGCGAGCTGTCGAGGCCGTGCTCCTATGGAACCTTTACGTACACTTGCTGTTGCTTGGAGATGCTGGCTCTCTCACCCCGAAGCCGAAGCTCGCTACTTGGCCTCCGCTCTCTGCCGCTACAAGCCTGGCAAGTGGCAAACATCAAGATGACTCTGTCCTGTATTCCCGTGTATCTCTGTCATAAGTCTGTCCTAATTTTCTGTAACGTAAGAGTGCTGAATCACAGAAAACAAGGATATTTGGCACGAGCGGCTGTTTACGTGCACCTTAGAAATGGAGAAATCTTTGTGGACACAAGCAGCCAATCACACAAAGCTCAAGTCACAGGCAAGTGTTTCTGTGTGGTGACCACTAGAGGGCAGACATGCTCTCGCAGTAGCTGGATTGAGTTGCACTGTGGCAGGTGCATGAGAGCCATCTGATCGTCAGCGGAACCCACTTAAGTGGAACTGTGTGCTTCATGGGAGCAGCAAGAGTTCAGCAAGAAGAGCAGAGTTACCTGTGAGCGCGTGCGTGTGTGTCCTCCAGCACCAGCAACCAGAAACACTTGTGCTGTATTGTGTGCTTGGCTCTTTCGATCGGCACTGCCGTTTGTTTGCCATAACTTTGGAAAGAAATACATTGCCAGTATGACAGTTGGTTTGAGGTAAAAAAATTAAAAAGTGCAATACTGTTCACTGGTGATTGGGTTTTTGCTTTTATGTAACAAAAAATACATGATAAAAAATGAATTGAGTTGAACCGCTAAATAACATGTTCTTTCAAGATCTTGGATTTAAAATTCAATTAAATCTAGTTTTTTTTTGTACATCTTTCATGTGACAGCAGCTTTTCGGGTTTTAACAGCTGGAAAAGACGTCACTGTTTGGAATATGGTCAGAAAAATCAGAGACTTGTGATTATCCCCTAAAAGATTTTGGATTACTGACAAACAATCAAAAAGCATGTGTTGTGGTTTTATGCCATAAGATGTGCATAATGTGTCACTTGTGCTTGTGAATTTAAATGTTAGTGTTCACAGTTCTCTGTGGTTTGCTGTTGGAGAGAACACCCACAGCAAAGTCACTGATTATCAGATAGTCAGTCTGGAAGGAATTTTAATTCCACCAACAGCTTAGCAGCAGTTTTCATGGAGATTTGTGTCCATTTAGCCTTTTAAAATATTTTTGCAAAGAGTCAAAGGGAACATGTTTTATTTATGATAGGCTGATATCATTGGTTCTGCTGTTATTGTGTATAAATCCTTAAAAAAAATCCATTTATGTATATATTTGTTTAAAAAGTATTCTTTATTTATATTCCATTTTTATGGTAACTTTATTCTATTATATAGACAATCTACTGTATCTGGTAAGAATGGTGCAGCATTGTGTATTTCAACCTATATGTTACATGTTGAATGTTACATACACACCAATGGGCCACAACTTTAAAACCACATGCCTAAATGTCATTCAAGTTTCCTTTGTGCTACCAAAACACTTCTGACTCTTCTGAGGAATGGGCTCTGGATCTTTGATGGTTCTAGGATGAGGATGGGGTCTTGTTCTTGTGCTTCCTGCTGATGCTCACTCAGATTGGTATATGTGGAGGCCAGGTCATTAACTTGGACTTAAGATTTCTTAGCAGAACATTGCACTGTGGTTTTAATGTTGTAGCTTATCAGTGTATAAAGTGTACAAATACATGCAGGTCTTGTTTGATGAAGCCTTTCATGTGTGCTGTACATGCACCCAGTCTTCTTTCATGCCTTCAGCACAGCCAGCCTGTAGTGTTTCTTTCTTGCTCCATGGTGTCTGCTGCCTGCTGTCTGAGGCATCCATCTTCACCTTACCTGCTCCATCCTCTGTCATCCACCTCGTCACTCTCAGTGCCTGCGATATCATAGTGACATCACTTACTAAATGTGATAAAAATGGGATTACAACGAGCCATCACTCTCAGCAGCTCTTCTTCGTCTGACTCTAACTCACCCTCACACTCACTGTTCTTGCCTGCATCTTCATCGCCCAGAAAACCATCATCCTCCTCCCCCACCCCACAGCCATCTTGGGTGTTTCCTGAGTTTGTAGATGGCCTTCTTTCTTCAGAGTGACAATTGGCATCTGCTGTCCCATCACCATGCTCTGATTCGTCTGTTTCATCCAGTGATGTGGAGGGTTGGTATACCTCTGTACTCAGAGTTACTGGACTTACTGTTGTTTGCTGTAGTGTTTCTGGTGGCGTCTCAGCAGGAGATATATCTATATGTATCAATGTGGCTTTTAAAGGGACATCCTCTGGGGTTGGTGGGGGTGTGCTTGTCTGCTTGGGGAGGGATGTGGACAATAAAGGTGAATATGAGGGCGTCTTCACACGAGATTTGCGAATAGGTTTGTCAATTTCTGCTGAAGCAATCCGGGTACGACTGCATGGAATACTGGATTGAGAGGAGGGGCTAGTGGTTGGGTCAACAGGATCATCACTGGAGCCTGTTTGCATATCTGGAAATGCTACAAGTGGAGCAGCATCATGCGTTTCGGGGCTTGGGCTGATGTTAGATTGTGCCTCAATAGACTCTAGGGTTGCATGTGGTGGATTATCAAGGGTTTCTTTGGGTGGAGCATGCTGAGTTTTATCTGTGGGGCTTACATTTACAGTGGCTGTAAAGGTGGGGGAAATGCAAGATATGTTGGTTGGTGTGGAAGCATTATTATTGAAGGTCACATTTTCAGTGGGGATGGAGCTTGTGTCAGGTACAGCAGCGCTTGGGGGTGGGATGGGTTCTTGGCAGGGGGTGCATCCTTGTTGGGTGTACATTCCTGGATTTTCTGTCAAGCTGAAGGAAGGATTGCAAGTTCCATATTCTTCATTTTTGTAGGGTACTTCCTCCATTTGTGGCATAGCATTATGGTGACTCATCTGAGGATCAACCACAGTCATCAGCATACAGAAGAATAAAACTATTCATAAACAGAGAGACAGCACAAGTAAATGATCCTGGGCAAGATTTGAATATGCAGAGCACCCTTGAGACTTAAAAGGTGCTCTTCATATTCAAATATTGTATAGACCCTAACATTAGACAATAGTAGGTTCAGCAAAAAAAAAACTCCAAAGAGGGCCCATCTTACTTGTTGCTTTTGAACTTTTTTTGACCACAGCCTTCATATATTTGTTGTTACTGTATAACAGGAAGTTTGAGTTAAATCTGTATATGAAGGCCATAAGGTTGGGTTGGAAACTTTGGAAACAGTAAGTAAGCTGGATCTTATATTTTGTCCATCCATCCATCCATCCATCCATCCATTTTCTTCCGCTTATCCGGGGCTGGGTCGCGGGGGCAGAAGCCTAAGCAGAGAAGCCCAAGCTTCCCTCTCCCCAGCCACCTCCTCCAGCTCATCCGGAGGGACCCCAAGGCGTTCCCAGGCCAGCCGAGATACATAATCTCTCCAGCGTGTCCTGGGTCTACCACGGGGCCTCTTCCCGGTGGGACATGCCCGGAACACCTCACCCAGGAGGCAGCCAGGAGGCATCCTAATCAGATGCCCGAGCCACCTCAACTGGCTCCTTTCGATGTGGAGGAGCAGCGGCTCTACTCTGAGCCCCTCCCGGATGGCCGCACTCCTCACCTTATCTCTAAGGGAGAGGCCAGCCACCCTTCGAAGGAAACTCCTTTCTGCCGCTTGTATTCGCGATCTTATTCTTTCGGTCACTACCCAAAGCTCGTGACCATAGGTGAGGGTAGGAACGTAGATCGACCGGTAAATCGAGAGCTTCGCTTTTACGCTAAGCTCCCTCTTCACCACGACGGACCGGTGCAGCGTCCGCATCACTGCAGAAGCAGCCCCGATCCGCCTGTCGATCTCCCGTTCCCTTCGCCCATCACTCGTGAACAAGACTCCGAGATACTTAAACTCCTCCACTTGAGGCAAGAACTCGTTCCTGAGCCGGAGATGGCACTCCACCCTTTTCCGGCTGAGGACCATGGCCTCAGACTTAGAGGTGCTGATTCTCATGCCAGCCGCTTCACACTCGGCTGCGAACCGTTCCACTGCGAGCTGGAGGCCCCCCCCTGATGAAGCCAACAGAACCGCATCATCTGCAAAAAGCAGAGATGAGACTCTGAGGCCACCAAGGAAGAAGCCTTCCGCCACCTGGCTACGCCTAGAAATTCTGTCCATAAAAATTATGAACAGAATCGGTGACAAAGGGCAGCCCTGACGGAGTCCAACACCCACAGGAAACAAATCCGACTTATTACCGGCTATACGGACCGAGCTCTCACTGTGGTTGTACAAGGACTGAATGGCCCGCAACAATGAGCCAGACACCCCATACTCCCGCAGAACCTCCCAAAGAACACCCCGAGGAACACGGTCGAATGCCTTCTCCAAGTCCACAAAGCACATGTAGACTGGTTGGGCAAACTCCCACGCACACTCGAATATCCTTGAGAGGATAAAGAGCTGGTCCAGCGTTCCACGACCAGGACGAAAACCGCATTGTTCCTCCTGAATCCGAGGTTCGACTAACGGACGCACCCTCCTTTCCAGCACCCTGGCATAGACCTTACCGGGGAGGCTGAGGAGTGTGATCCCCCGAAAGTTGGAGCACACCCTCCGGTCTCCCCTCTTAAAGATGGGGACCACCACCCCGGTCTGCCAATCCAATGGCACTGCCCCAGATCTCCACGCGATGTTGCAGAGGCGTGTCAACCAAGACAGCCCTACAACATCCAGAGCCTTCAGGAACTCAGGGCGAATCTCGTCCACCCCAGGGGCTCTGCCACCAAGGAGTTGTTTAACTACCTCAGTGACCTCACCCCCAGTGATGGTCAAGTCATCCCCCTCATCCCCAGACTCTGCTTCCACTACAGAAGGCGTGTCAGTGGGATTCAGAAGGTCCTCGAAGTATTCCTTCCACCGTCCGACTATAGCCTCAGTTGAAGTCAGCAGCACCCCCCCCGCACTATAAACAGTGTGAGTGAAGCACTGCTTTCCCCTCCTGAGTCGCCTGACGGTTTGCCAGAATCGCTTCGATGCCGTCCGAAAGTCTTTTTCCATAGCCTCACCAAACTCCTCCCACACCCGAGTTTTTGCTTTGGCCACTACCCGAGCTGCATTCCGCTTGGCCTGTCGATACCTGTCAGCTGCCTCCGGAGTCCCACAGGCTAACCAAGCCCGATAGGACTCTTTCTTCAGCTTGATGGCTCCCTTCACCTCCGGTGACCACCATCTGGTTCGGGGGTTACCACCACGACAGGCACCAACCACCTTGCAGCCACAGCTCTGAGCAGCAGCCTCAACAATGGAGGTGCGGAACATGGTCCATTCGGACTCAATGTCCTCAGCCTCCCTCGGAATGCTGTCGAAGTTCTGCCGGAGGTGGGAGTTGAAGATCTCCCGGACTGGGGCTTCTGCCAGGCGTTCCCAGCGCACCCTCACAATACGTTTAGGTGTGCCACCTTATATTATGATTGGGCACACCTTATATTTTGTATTTATGTTAATTTTATTATTTATTTAGTTTTGTCAAATCTGATCATTGACATTTAGCAGAATTGGAACAGTTCAGGTGTGAAACTAATGAAATGCCTTAGTTTGGGATAAATAATATAAGATAAATATTCTAAGAACTAGAAGTTTTTATTAAGGGATAAGAAATACAAGGTAAGGATGATGATGATAAGCCTAAAAACAAAAAACAAAACGGGTAACTCACCAGTTGGAACCACCGTAAGCTCTGTAGGAGTAAATGCAAAAATATTTTGGAATATATTCAGGTAAATTCAAAATTTTAATTCTAAACTTTTTTAGTCATAAATTATCTTACAACATTGGGGTGTTTGCCCTGGGCTACACAGCCTCTCTCCAGCGGGCCCCTCTTTCCTTTCTGTTTCTTCTTCAGCCACATCAGCATAAACAGGACACATCCAAGTACAGTCATGAACACCATGCTTAGAAACAGCGCTTTGCCTATGGTACAGCTTGTCAGGTGATCATCTCGCAGTGGACCATAAGGGACTGAAGTGAACACAGACAGATAAAAACGTGCCCGTTTGCAGATTTATAAGCAATCAGCAGTGTATATGAGTGTGCAGGTGTGTGACCTTACTCGCTTGCCCTTCAGGTAACACCTCCACCACTACAGTGGCAAATGTGGCATCACCCGATTCCTGATCTACAGCCATAACCTGCAAAGTATTTTGACTTTTACTCACATCCTTATCATCTTCTCATTTTATACAATGAGATTTTTATGAAAGAAAAAGGGCAAATTTTTGGTAAGTATAAGGACACACTGGTTGATTGTAATATTTCAGCCAACTGATAGCATTACTACACAGATTTCCTTTTTTCAATCCATTTATTGCATTTCTGCAATTTTAGTACACAAAGGTAATATTTAAGAGCTATGCTGTCAAAAACATATGGACAATTTTATACTACTTCATTCAGCTTTTCTGTAATATTTGAATCCATTCAAACCCTGCGGTATGTAAAAGAAAAACTGAGCCAAATGTAAGCAACACAATGTAAGGTTTGTAGCTTGTTAAGTTTAAAGTTTTGGTTTTCAGTGTGGCTCACCTCCAAAACGTGTTTCTGTTTTGGCTTGAGTTCACTGGTCTTGGCAATCAGGAGGCCCTCCCGTGTGACTTGATAGATGTCTGTGTGATTGGAGGTAGAACTGAAGGTGAAGTAGATCATGGGATTGAAACCCTGTGAGTTTTTGAAGAAAAACAAGGTGATGGGTTACAGATTGCACTGATCATCTTAGCAGCATGGTTGTATGTGTGCATGTTACCGAGCATACTTGGTTAAAGTCCTGGTCGTGTACATGTAGCACTAGTGCTTTGCTGCCATATGTATTGACCAGAGAGGCTGGACTTTTTCCTGCTGCTACAAAGCCTTGATATTCAACTTTGTCGAACTCTGGATAAAACTGGTTCACTGCTAGAACCCGGACCAACACTGTTGCAACAGAATACTTCCTGGGGTCATTGTCCTGATATGCCTGGGTGAATGACACAGAGACAAAAAGGCACAGTAATGAGATTGGTACTACAGCAGAGACCATATATTTCAAACTTGCCACTTGCAGGGTGTTTGAGACTTACCATGACCTGAAGACGCAGCAGTGGAGTTATGAGTCTATCTCTCACCCCCTGAGTGAGCCTCATCTCCCCTGTCAGTCTGTCCATCCTGAAATGTTCATCATCATCTCCTGCAACCAACAAAACTCATTTATAGATGCAAACAGGAGAAAGCACAGAACAGTTTTAAATATTGAATAGTGTTGCTGATTATGTTACCTGACAGAATGGCATAGTTCAGTGGTGAACTGAGTCCTCTGTCTCCATCCACTGCATGAATGGGACCAGGAGAAAAGTCCAGCAAAATGTCCTGCAACGTGGTACACATTTGTTCAAATAAGCTGCACTAAAACAGTAACCCAGGGACTGGATCTGAATGTTGTTTGAAATGAAATAGGAGATTGCAAGGCCAGATAACATCAAGGATGTTCATAAAATCTGAATTAAAATTAAGGGAAATTAGACATCCCGTACAAGTGGTTTCGTTCGTTCGTTCGTTCGTTCGTTCGTTCGTTCGTTCGTTCGTTCGTTCGTTCGGAACAAATCTGCAAAAGCTAACTTTTTGGACGTCGTCTGCATTGTTTACCAAAACCTGAGTGACTGACAGCCATACACAATGGAACTCTGGTGATATGCGTGTAGCATGTGTGAAGGAGGGTTTAGCACCAGACCTCTTCCCCCTCTGTGATGTTCACTGTGTACACGGGGCTGGTGCAGATCTGATTGGTCTCCTCCTGGAAAAGCCACGTGCAGGGCAGGAACTGTGGGTATTGGTCATCTCCATCTTGGACATTGATGGTGATGTTTGTGCTGGTATTGTAGTGCTCAGCAGTGTTCATTTCCTGAAATAATGACAAGTCAAACATATTTCATTGGTCAAGCAAGTGGATTAATACATGGAGTACAGTTAAGTTTTTCTTATAGTATTTACCAAGAGAATCAGTGAATCAAATCCCAATTTTATATTTTGATAAGACAAAATATAGAAGCATATATATATTTACTTACATACATCACATACTTATATATATAAAAATTAATGTACATACTGAAGCATAGATGGTGACAGTAAGCACAGTTTTGGTCTCATAGTCTAGAGGCTTGGACAGGATCACCTCTCCACTGTTCGGTAGATCAATTTTGAAACACTCAGCATCAGGCTGTAGCATACACACAAACACAAACAATGATAAATTGCTTGTTTATGTTTCATTTCTTTACTGAAAAAAATAGAAAAATAGAACTTACAGATGCCTGGTCAATTGAGTAAATGATTTTGTCATTATCTCCATCTGTGGCCTGGACAGTAAATACCACAGTATTCACTGGAGTCAGCTTGAAAACACACAGACAGGCAGAGAAATTCTTGAGTCAATAGGAGTGGATTTTTTTTTTTTTTAATGTATGCATGCACAGATTTAGTTTTGAAAGCTGCATACCTCACTGATCATAACAGACTGGACTGTGTTTTCTGCAAACACAGGTGAATTATCATTCTCATTAAGAATCTCCACCACGACCCTGTAAACACTCTGCAACAGCAACAAAAACACATGCATACGTTTGAATCTGGAAACATAAAAAGAGGAATTATGGGTAAAATGATGGGACAAAGTGTACCTGAAGGATGCTTTCTTCGTAACATGTTAATTCAGCCATTAGGACAGGACCTAATGCCTAAAAACAAGAGACAACAATAGGCAGAGCTTTTCATTCAGTGATTCTAAGCACATATTTTAAACTGAATCCTTTTTGAAATCAGAAACATTGTTTCCATTAAAGACACTGATACAGAAAAAAATTAAATCAGACTTCATGACCTTCAGCTTGCTGTAAATGCCTTGGTGTTTCTGCAGTTTCTGCAAGTTCTGTGGGCAGAAACTGCAGCATGTCTGATTCTCAAAAGCCTGAACACACACTCTCTCTCTCCCTCTCTCTGTCTCTCGCTCTCTCTAATGTTGCAAAAAAAAAAGTCTAATATTATAACATTACATATTATAACATTTCTCTCACTGCATCAATGTTTACAATAGAATACAAAAATATAAAACAACACATTGATGAAGATATGTGCACTACTCATTGACCACTTTGTTAGGTACACTTAGCAGTCAAGACAACCTGCTGAAGTTTAAACCGAGCACCAGAATGAGAAAGAAAGGTGATTTAAGTGATTTTGAAGTTGTTGCCAGACGGGCTGGTGAGTATTTCCCACACAACCATCTCTGGGGTTTACAAAGAATGGTCGAAAAAAGACAAACTATCCAGAGAGCAGTAGTTCTCTGGGCAAATATGCCTTGTTGATGACAGTAACTGAAGTAAACACTCATTATAACCAAGGTATACAGACGAGCACATCACACTGAATTTTGATGCATATGGTTACAGCAGCAGAAGACAACACTGGCTGATGCATCTGACAGCTAAGAACAGGTAACTGAGGGAACAATTTGCACGGCCTTACAAAATTGTACAACAGAAGATTGTAGAAACATTGCCCACTTTGATGAGTCTTCATTTCTGCTGTGACATTCAGATTGATGTAAACAACATGAAAGCATGGATCCATCCTGCCTTGTATCAACAGTTCAAGCTGGTGTTGTGTAATGGCACACTTTGGGCCCCTTAGTACCTGAACACTGTTGAATAGTGCTGACAATGTCCATCCCTTCATGACCACATTATATCCATAGTTTAATGGCTGCTCCCAGCAGGATAACCCACCTTGTCCCAAAGCTCAAATCATCTCAAACTGGTTTCTTGAACGTGACAATGAGTTCACTGTGCTTAAATGGCCCCCACAGTTACCAGATCTCAATCCACTATTTATTTTTTTAAATTATTTATCCTTTATTTAAGTCTCACTGAGATTAAAATCTCTTTTCCAAGGGAGACCTGGCCAAGAGGGCAGCAAAGGTTGCAACAAAAATAACACATAACAATCTAACAAGTGACTATCAATCAACAATTTAACACATATATAAAAATCAAATGATCATTTCAAGAACAATGTTAAAAGCAGTCACATTGACCACAAAACCTATTTTCATGTTCCCTTAAAATGGACTTAAATTACCCCATCGTAACTAGTTCTGACAATTTCAGCTCCTTGTGATCTGCCATGAAAAATTAAGGCAGTTCTGTGGTTAAAAGAAAGTCCAGCCCAGTACTAGGAAGGTGTACCTAATAAAGTGGCTTGTGAGTTTAGTTTTTCACATATCCATCGATCCATTTTCTTTGTCTATTGAATTCAGGGCCGTGGGTGCTCACATATGTATTATAAATATTATAATTCCTTGTCTTTGAATACAAAAGTCTTACTTTTCTTTTTAATGAGAGAACAAAGCAGACTGAAAGACTTTCTAAGAGAAAGAGAGAGAGAGAGAGAGAGAGAGAGAGAGAGAGAGAGAGAGAGATAATCTGGTTGGCCCTTTAAAAGCTGCTATGATGTAAGACAGCTGGTTGGGAAGAGGATGACAGTTAGAGAGATTGGCTTTGGTCCAAGGATGAGGTAGTGAGCTTCAATGTGTGTTTGTTCCAAATACAGTCTCCTCAATGTGGGTCAAGACTACTAGAAACACACTAAATGAAATGTGTAAATTACACATATGAAAGACATAATCCTTGCATTATATTTCTGACTATAACAGTTTCAAGTCAGTTAACAGTGCCATTACCTCTCTGTCAAGAACCTTGTCAGCTGATGTGTTTAGCCGGATGTTTATTTCATCCAGGAAGAACCAATGAGCATCCTTTCCTTTCAGGTTCCACTGCACTCCTTCCATTGTGGTGTTAGCCATGAGCTCAGCAACGATCTCTCCCCAAACTGTGTTTTCTTTGATTGCTGCAACTACATCCTGACCATCCAAACATGCACCCCATCCTGACATCCCTGTGCCAAATTCAAAAGCACACGCAAACACATACACAGGGAGGTTAAAGTTATATTAATTCTGACCTATATCTTAACCTTTTGGCTTGACTGTGAAGTGGCTGCACCTGTGACTGCTTGAAGATATAAGAGGACCAGCAGCAAGCAGGCTGGAGCCCTGGGATTTGGTCCAGGGAGGGCCATTCCTGGGCACAGTTAGGTCTCAGGAGCCAGTTCTGCCTGAGTCGAGAGAAAGAGCAAAAAAAAAAAAATCAAGTAAACATAGTCATTGTTTTCATTAAGAATCAGTGGGCCACATTCAGCTTCACTCTGTGGTTTGATTTCCTGGTTTGTCATCTTTAGGTCAAGAGTCTGACCTGATACCCAAACACAAATACATCCATAGACACTCTACTCTGCCTTATAAATCCCTTAAATCCCTTTTAAGTTTATTAAATTAGGTTTCAGTTGGGCTTTCGCCAGTCAGAAACAGGGACAGCGAGAATAATAGCCTACTGTTCCTCTTAGCTCTGTGTCTCTCTAACATGATTGTTTTCCTCACTTTTATTTCCAGTTCATCTCTGCAGACATGCGTTAACCTGACTCTATACTCCCATGTCCAATCTGTCAGTGCTGATAATACTCACGTCTCCTATATCTGGGCATTTTACTGTTCATGAGTGTTCTTATTACATTTTGTTGTATTGGAAATCCTAACAACTCCCAATATTTATTAGAGGATTAAGGAATCAAGGAATAGAAGGATTTATTTTAGCAGCATCTCTGCCTTTTGTTTGTGAGTGACTGTTCTGGATCTGTGAGCACATCCCACTAAATTAACAAGTCTACTGCTGATACAAAGTAAAATAAACACATGGAAGCCTGCTGTTACTGAACAGAACTGAGTTTTGCCTTATAGATCAAGACTGACCAGCCATCCACACTGTTTGCTAAAATTCAGTGCGTAAACTTACCTGTTGTTGTCAAATCCTCTGCAGGTAGTGTGTCAGTCTGCAGATCCTCCTGACGTCTGATGGACGCAGCATGTCTGATTCTCAAAAGCCTGAAAATCCACCAAACATGGCTCAGAAAGACAGACTGATGTTTTCAGAAATAAGCAAAGTGACAGCAGCAGGCAAAACCACAGACATACACACACATCAACACCCCCGTCCCCCCCATACATTAAAAAGCAGACAGCAGCTTATGTGTGTCCTGGGATAAACACCAGCTCAGAGGCTAAAGGCTGAGGGTGGGGCTTACCTGGCCAAAGAGGAAAACTCCACTTAGATTAGAGATGACAGGAACTTGACAATGAGGTCAGACTGGGGTCGCAAGTTAATTCAAGAGATTTGTATGATACTCCGAGACTGAGATTCTTGACTTTACAGACATTGTGTCAGGCATTGTGTCAGGCAAACTGTCAGTTTGTTACTATATGACAGAGGATCACAAGAATATCATTTTGCTTAGTACATTAGGTCAAGGATGGGCATATAAGTGCATGTCCATTTCAACCCGTTAGATAGGTTATAACTTATTAAAAGAATCTGAACATTTTCTTTGGCAATACAACTTGTCCCTGCTGGATTTGTTCAATCAGCTATGTGTGACAGCTAATCGGGCCTGACAAGGGATTAGCTTTTGAAGATTAACCCACATCCGTTTACATACTTGTCTCAGTACACACACACACACACACACACACACACACACACACACACACACACACACACACACACACACACAAACACACACACACACACCACACACACACACAAAGAAAGAGATAAGAGGAGTGTGTACAGATATATTTTGGATTCCTGTGGTGACAAATGTTTTTGGTGACAGCCTCAAAGGAAAAAAAGGCTTAAACCTGTGTAGTCTTTATCTTATGTGCATATAACAAAGATTTTTCTAATCATGTACATTAATCTTCCTATTAACATCTAACAGCATTAGTGCTATCACTGTGTTTTAGTGGGTTAGAATATTTAATTGATATCAGCAACAGACTGGATGAAAAGAGATGTAGTGTTTATCTCTACGGCTGTGACTGAAGAAGGCCACTGGATGTCAGCAGAGGTGTGCTTAAAAAAAAAATTGAAGGTGATTGTGAGGCTCAGATTTGACTTTTACAGCTAAATCATCTGAACATCTGCTTGTTTTCCAGAATGATTGTTTCTTTTTTTTTTTCTTGTAAAAGTCTTAAATTAGCAGACATAAAAAACTAATTTTTTTGTTGGTGTAGATTTTGTTAAGAATAGTAAACCAAGCAAGTTTCCATCAGTGAAGCTCCATCAGCAGGACAAGCCTTCAGAACTTCGGCTGCTTTTGTTCAAGACACTTCCGGTGCGTTCAGCACGGTCACACAACTGGAAAATGTGGATACAGAGACAATTTTAGTAACCATGGATGTTGTGTCATTTCATACAACCAGGACTAGCAGCACTTGGGCATTTTTTAAAGTACTCTGCCAGAATCTGAAATGCCACTTAATGATTTTCTCTTGACTGACTGGAATGGACTTTAACTTTCTATAGTCCTTCTTATGCAGGCCAATGCCTCAATAAACAGAAAAGAGGTGTAAAAAATTAAACAAATAATTAACAGGAATTGGAGTTTTGTTGAGCATCAAGATGCAATGAGCCAGATTTTCCCTGAGCCACCAATAATTCGTTTTAGCAGATCTCCCACTCTGCAAGATAAACTGGAACAGAGCCATCTTCAGCCAGATTCCTAGAAACATGGCTGGATCCTATCATTTTTTCAAATGTAGTACAGATTAAGACATTTGTTGAATCCATTTCTCAAAAGAAGTTTACTATAAATTATTTTATTACCTGTAAATCCTACTATGTCATCTACATGTAGGCTAGAGAACAAAAAGACAGAATTGCAGAATAGATTAGTGGAATGAAAGTATATGTACCAAAGCTATATGTACAGGTACAATATCTGGACTTTCATAATAGTAACCCATCTACACTACAAGTCTTTGGAATTGACCACAATCCTCTTTCAACATGAAAAGGTGACAAAGGATTCCTAACCAAAGGGAATATTTCTGGATTCATAAATTACAGGCAACTAAATATCCTGGACTGAATGAGGGCTTAGATTTTATTTATTTCTTATGATCTTTATTTGCCTTTGAAGAATCTGTACTTATGTCATTTATGTTTGATGTTGCTTGGTTGTGGGTGTATCATGTGGAGTCTTGCCTGATGCAGAGGTAGGTGGGTCTTGGGGACTCCTCCCACAGGTCTCAGGCTCACCTGTGGCTGATCTCAGTCACAAACTCGCAGTCAATGCCAGATTGCTGCATCAGCCCAGTTTCCAAGCCAGAGAAGAGTGTTATAGAACATGAAAAATATTTTTAGATTGCAGTCAAAGCAATTTGGCCATTTTTTTTTTTTTTTTTTTTAGGAAGAAACAACATCTGAGTTACCAGGTAGAAGCTCCAATCACTTTTTGGTCAAGCAAGTTACTTCTAGAGTTCTACAGTTCTATAAAAATATGTAACAAAATGGACTGGAGTAATTATAATGCAGGACACAGGTAGGTAAAGACTAAAGACTCATAAGGAAATGTGTAAAATAGGGCTTTATTTCTTTATTTTATTTAAAACTGCTACAATTTATTTACCAATATAAACAAGGATATCAGGCATAACAAACATAAAAACAACAGAAATTGTCATATAGTGCTGCCTATAGTCATGCGTGGCTGTGCTATAAACTGCAAACACATTTTTGAGAACAACTGTGGTCATTCAGTTACAAGAAATGCTAAAGTTCCACAAACACAAAGATCTGCCTACAACAACAGAGATAACGCTGTAGCTATTTTCAGCTACAGCTATATAAACATATATAATAATATATAAACATGGGGGATGTTCTGTCCTTCACACTTGCAGTAAGAGTTGTTTATTTGTTTTAATCCCAGTTGGTCAACATTTGAATTCTCTTTTATGTCACAAGAGGTCAGCCTTGCTACATTTGTTGTGTTTTTTGACTTTTGATTCTGAATAATAGTGCCATCTAATGGCTAATGGCCATAGGCAGCAAGCCAGGTCAGGGAAGCAGCCATGTCATGCTCGTGCTTTCAAGGACAAAAGGGTCTTCATATCATCTGTGAGCCTTGGCAATTCATAATCTGTAAGTGTAGAACTGCACAATAGTTTATCGTATGTTAGGTAGCATTTTGCCTGTTTGATTGTAGTTTCTTTTATCATTCTGCTTATGGATCAGTTTCCCAGTTTAAGTAAGAATAAGCTAATGCTACTGTCTTTCAGTTCTGTCTACCCTAGTTTTGGCTAAAGGGCATATGAATGTTTACTTTGTAGTTTATTTGTGTAATGACTTGTGACAGTATGTTTAGGGATGGGAATTTGTTTTATGACAAACCACTTATGTACATCCTCGATTCTCCCTTTGTTACAGTTTTACAAGTAAAAATGGGTCTCAGTAAAGAACAGAAGACAACGTCACAGAGTCTCATCATTGCTGAATCCATTAATGTTTAGCTCGCTGTCTAAGTTAATTACCTAACAGTTAACTGAGGGCAGAAGAGAGGATATAGCTTTAAGTAGCTGTGCATGCTCCTGTGAATGGCAATTGTTTTTTTTGGTCAAACAATCTCTTTTTGGCACCCATCACTTTCATCAGAAAATTATAACAAAGGCTTTGAATGTTTTTGAGTTCATTAATATCTGACTTTTGATCAGAAGGGGAAGTAAGATTGTGACTGCACAATGGTAACGCCCTGCCTGATTCCAGATGTTTCATGGGTCACCTGTAAGCCCTTTGGAGAGGTCTGCTTGCTGAGAAGCAGTGAAATATTGAACATTAAACTCCATGGTACATGGGTGTTAGTGTGCTCATTTGGGCAACTTACCTCCATCCCTGCCTGACCCTCTCTCTCGTTTTTTGTCTTGCAGCCCCCCAGATATAAATGGGGTGAACTGGAATTGGGAAAGTGGTCGTGTGGAGGGAAAAAGAAACAGAAAAGTATTAAGGACTGATTCTTGAAATAGCATGCTTAACCCGGAGTTCATGTTCTGCTCCCCAAAGAAGATTATCCATAAATTCTTTGTTGCAGTGATTTTGTTGAAAATCCCTTCATTACTCTGTTAACTGTTAACTTACTCCAGCTGTGTCTCACCGGTGAGTCTTTCTAGTGTAACCTTGAAAATTTGAATATCTGGTTTTTTTTTTTTTTCAGAAATGGTCAAGTCTTGAATTAGCAGTCATTAAAAAATGGAATGAATTTTGTCACTGTGGATGCAGTTAAAAATATGCCCTTATTCTCTTATAAGCTGCTAGATTAGCTGTTTTCATCTCCACAAGAAAAGATCCACTGGGTACAAATTAATGTTGAGAGCAACATTTTATCTGTGCCTGTGACTGCTACAGGACAAAATGCCAGTTCACAGTGTAAAACCAGTTTCCTGAAAGAGTTCCTGTTTCAGTTATCAATCAACCCTCTAGAAGCAAACTGAGGAAATCCTTTGGGGTGTGGTGGGTGGAGGAATTTTAAGTGTGATTAAAACTTAATGTGATAAAGTTTTGTCTGGTATGTGGTCAGAGGGAGGGTTCTCAAATCTGCTGTAATTGTATAGTTAATGGATGGGAAAAATCCATTAACTATACAACCATTAACTAAATATGTGGCATGATAAGGAGCCCCACCAACTCCATCTGTTAGGGATTAGTTAGGTATTTTATCATCTCTTCATCAATACAAGTATGTCTTATTTGAACTACAATTTTGCTAAGGCTGGAGACAAACAACAAAAAACGTGGCAAAAAAATGCAAATGCTTAAGGGACTAGAAACTGCAACTCACCAGTGTTGCCAGACTGTTTTAAGGTCAGGAATGTTGGGTGGGTGAAGGGAGGAAAAAAAAAAAAAAAAAAAAAAAATTAAAATATATATATATATATATATATATATATATATATATATATATATATATATATATATATATATATATATATATATACGTATGTGTGTGTGTGGTGCTTTTTCCTGTTTTTGCTGTAGTTTTGTTTTTATCATAGCATTTAATTTTTTTGTAATTGTTTTATTTGGTGCTACTTTGTGTCAGTTTTTGTTCTACATTAACATCAAACTTTGATGACAATCCTGACAATGAGCTTAACGCTATCAGGGACAAAGTCCTTAGGTGGGAGCATGAGGGCAGAGTAGGTCGGATGAGGAGTTATTTCATCCCTGTAGTCTACAGCATCCAGCATCCAGGGCAGGCTAAGATGCATGGAAATATGGAAATATTAAAATAACAGTAAACTCAGACTAGTCAGCTCACATGTGAATTAAAACCCACTTGTATATCATTTAAACCCAGGTTTACACAGTGGGGAGGACAGCTTAAAAAACTGCGATACTTAGAGGGTAGTAGTTTTTGGGTGTGTGGTTCCTAGCCTGAGTTCATCTAGTCAGGACACCTTACCTTCACAGTTGGGAAACTAACTTCCTGTGTAATGCTGAGCCATGTTCAGATGTAGACATGATTGCTCCAATGGTTGCGATTCTCTTAAATCTGTCCCGCCCACACAGTTGTCCAAGGTTTACCATCAAGATGAGAGAGGTATCACATGCTGAGTCCATGATCACTACCATCACATAAAGGTTTTTGCCAAACATTTTAAGACCTGGGGTCCAGATAAACAAAAGTAATCTCATAGGGTGCAGTTACATGCAGCTAATGGATTGTATATTCCCTACACTGGCTATCTGAAACTTGACTGTCAGGTGTCAGGGGAACCCAAGCAAGGTGTGCTAGTTATTAGAGATCCCTAACTCAGAAAATATGCATGATATGAGCGTGATTGTGTTAGTGGTCTAGTGACCACAATTAGGGTCCTCCCTTTGTTTCTTCCCTACCTCCCTATTTGATGAGGTCTGCTTGCAGAGAATCAGTGACATTGCAGAGAAGCAATGGTTCACGGCTAAAAAGAGGGTATTTGGATTTTGAGTTTTCTTTTGCTGGATGAGAATGGAGAGAACACTGAGAGCAATAGTGCTGATGGAGATATATTTGCTCTGGGTCTTTGTTTTCCTCGTGCATGGACAATCTAGTGCAAATCAGGAAAATGGTAAGATAACAAAACAATGTTTGAGCCACAGGGAGCACAAGGATTGTTTAGATTACAGTTTTGATTTAATTTTCCTAAGTTATCATTGCAAATTTTCTGTATGTATGTGTGTGTGTGTGTGTGTGTGTGTGTGTGTGTGTGTGTTGTGTGTGTGTGTGTGTGTGTGTGTGTATATATATATATAATATTTATATATATAATATAATATTTATTTATATATATTTATATATGTAACATCATGACATCATAAGAGATGGCAAACAGATACAATTCAATTTTACAGCATCAAATCACAACAACAAATGCCTCAAGTTGCTTTATAGAATAGAATGCCTTTATTATCATTATACAGAAGGAACTAGATAGACTGAACTAGTTTTTCAACATCACTCTGAGACAGGATGTTTCTAATTTCTAATATTGCGCAAATGCAGGAAAGCAGTCTTATGTAGTGGCTTAATATGTGCAATGACACATGACACATCCTGGTCAAAAACAACCCCAAGGCTCCACAGTGTTACTCAAGGCCCAGGTAATGCCATCCTGAGTAGGTATCTTGTTAGCCTTCTAATAATTCAGAGATGATCTTCTACATAACTTGTTTGTAATGAGAGGCTGAGTCACTGGTGCCTTCCTATCAGATCAAGGTAGTCTGGTCCTTCTCCTCTGACACCAACAAGGTATTTTCACCCAGAAAACTGCTTATCTTTTTCAGGGTCACGGGGGAGCAGGAAGCTATCCCAGCTGTCATAGGGCGAGAGACAGGGTACACCCTGGACAGGTTGCCAGCCTGTCGCAGGGCTAACACAGAGAGACAGACAACCATTTGTACTCACATTCACACCTACAGCCAATTTACAATTACCAGTTAACCTAACCCCACTAACTGCATGTCTTTGGACTGTGGGAGGAAACTGAAGAGAAAACCCATGCAGATGCAGAGAGACTTCACACAGAAAAGTCCCAGTAGTGTATTCAAACCCAGGACTCAATTATAATAAAGGATCCATTTTTTAATTTTTTTGTATTCATTCAAAAATTATCCAGGAATCATTTTAATACCCATTACTCATGAATTCCACAAAATGCCTGATTCTTCTTTTAGATGACTTGGCTCCTCCAGACACACACAGCCCAGGTTCCTGGACCAAATCTTGTCACCTTCACAATGCTTTACCTAATAAAGCAAATAATAGATCACAGGACCAAACTTACCATCATCCTCGGTACATCCAGACTGATCAGCTGCAGACAGCTGTGGTGCTGCATTCTACAAGATCTGCTCGAGATGTAAAATCTGCTTCTCAGGTAGAGGAAAATGGTAGACTGAAGAAGCTAGAGAGGAGGATGGGGGAGCTGGCTCGTGTGCTGGATATGGTCAAAAATGAGGTAGAGCTTGCACTCAGTGTATAAGTTCTCATGAAAAATGCCACGATGAAACATTACAGGACATACTGGATTTATTTATTCACAGATTGACAAACTGCAGAGAGGTGAAAGACTGCAGAAGCTAGAGAAGAGGACAGAGGAGGTGGCTCGTGTGCTGGATATGGTCAAAGATGAGGTACAGATTATACTTGGTGTATGACTTTTCATAAATAATGGCAATTTGAAACATTACAGGACATACTGGTATATTTTGTTTGTTCTATAACAGAATGAAAAACTGAAGTCATTTCTGAAGGAGTGCAAAAAAGGTGACTCATCTTCTGTTTATCGCATCTATCCTATCCTATCATTTTTTGTTTTTATTTCTTTCAATCTTTAAACTTGTTACACTCATAAAAAAGCAAACAAACATGAAAATATATCTACTGTCTGCAACATTAACACACTCAGTAGGTCTTTACTGATGGCCGTCCCTCTGCCTAACCTCGGTCAAAGTGGAGGCACATGTTTTGTCCTGACCTCCGACCCTGTTGGCTTTCATAGTTTCTGTTTCTCCAGCAGACCAGGGTGTCACAAACAGAGACAGTTATATTTGAACCACACTGAAGTCAACTAGAGTAGCTTCACACAATTGCTGTCTAACCTCTGTGTTGTGAAAATGTATTCAGGGTCTTTTAGTGACGTTAGTGCCACTGTTATAAGAGATGTTGATGGATAGATTGACATTAAATTCATGATTCCTAGAGAATGACTTCAGCAATTCCTTAACTTTTCCTATTGGTTTACATTTATCCAGTACCTCAGTGTAGCTTTACATGCTTGCTGAAGTACTGACTGCTGCACAGAGCTGGTGGGACATCTGTATATTGCGATGTTTGTCATCCTTCTTCTGGGAATACTTTCTCTTTTGCACAAGAAACAACAATAATTTCCTCTCATTTGCTGTCTTTGCGATTTAGGAGCATGCTGCAAACCAAGGCAGGGTCCCCACTGAACCCTTTCTTACACCCCACTGAATTCACATAGTCCAAAGGATGCAATGGCCCTCAGTTGGCAAACACTCATGGACTTGTTTTCCCTTACACTTTCAACAAATGCATGCTTGGCTTGCTAAAGGAAATACCTTATTACAGTTTCACTAGCCCTTTGTATAATCTGTAATTAGTGCCTTCTCTAAAATGATTAGGGTGAAATGGCCAAGTTCAGCAAAATTATATTCTATGAGGATCATAAATGCTTATAAAAGTCAGTGGATGGCAGCACTCTTAAAATAGGCAGGAACCTGACCAGAGACCAGTAAGGTTAATTATAGTAAGCACACATGAAATGATAGCCTGAAAGATGCAGGTAAAATGTCAAGAGAACAGGAAGATGCTTTCATTAAGTCAACTTATTTTACTAACAGGTGAAAAATGTTTTTAAAACAACAGGAACAGACAATGATGATGCTGATTGAGAAATAGTATTCCTTGCAGAAAAAGTAAAAATTTTCACAATCTTCATTTGAAAAAATTGGGACAGCAGGTGGAATAGGTGTCAAATAAAACCTTAGGATTACCTCTGCTTTTTGTAACCTTGTTTGAATAATAGTGTGCTATTGAATGAGTGAGTGTGTGTTGTTATAAGCCATTAAAGGAGCATGTGGTGGCGGCAATGGGGAAAAGTGAGCACATCACCATTCTCACAACTGTGAGTGAATATATATTTTTATTGGTCTGACAAAGAAAAAACATATTCTTATATTTTAAAATCTTAATGCAGTTTAATTATATTGCTGTTAATTTACATTTGTATTACAGGTATACTATTAGTTACAAATGTGGGTGAAATGCTTGAGCTCTACAGAGTCATGCATTAAACAAAATATCAAAGCAAAAAAAATAGTTTTTGTAATCAAATTATTTGAGTTACTCAATGAATCATTGCAGCCCTATATGCAAAAAGACTTGCAGAAACTAAAAGATTTTATCCATTAAACCTCTTGTTTTATCTTAATGGGATTGTCCTGGTCACAATGTATCCCATGGTACTGAAGATTGCTGTCAAACACCTGCATGTAATGTGAGTATTGGATGTTCAGTCAATAGGCAGCAATCAAAAATATTTAATAAGCCTGAAGAAGTCTTGTGGCACTATTTTTCTGCTCAATCTTTTTTTTTTTATTATTATTTTTGGTTCTCTTCATTTAAACAGGGGAGCCTTCCTCAAAACTCCACAGAAACGAAGGTACATGACTGTCAAACACGAACATGTAATGAGTATTGGATGTTCAGCTACAATATACAACTTGTTAATTAATATTTAACAAGTTGAAAGTCTTTAGGTCACATTTTTCTGTTCATTTTTTTTTTTTACACCTTTTTGTTTTTCTTCAATTGAAATGGGGGTTCCTCCCCAGCCATGTCCTCCTCAGCCATGTCCTCCTCAGCCATATCCTCCTCAGCCATGTCCTCCTCAGCCATGTCGTCCTCAGCCATGTCCTCCTCAGCCATGTCCTCCCCAGCCATGTCCTCCTCAGCCATGTTGTCCTCAGCCATGTCCTCCTCAGCCATGTCCTCCTCAGCCATGTCCTCCTCAGCCATGTTGTCCTCAGCCATGTCCTCCTCAGCCATGTTGTCCTCAGCCATGTTGTCCTCAGCCATGTCCTCCTCAGCTATGTCCTCCCCAGCCATGTCCTCCTCAGCCATGTCCTCCTCAGCCATGTTGTCCTCAGCCATGTCCTCCACAAAGCTGCACAGAAGCAAAAGTACCTGACTGTCAAACACCAGCATGCAATGTCAGTATTTGATGTTCAGCAACAATAAGCTACAATCTAAAATATTTAATATGCTAGAAGAAGTCTGTTGGTCCCATTTTTCTGATCATTGTTTTTCTCATTTTTGTTTCTCTTCAATTGAAACCGGGACCCTCCCCAGCCATGTCCTCCACAGCCGCGTCCTCCCCAGGTGTGCCCTACTCAGAACTGCAAAGAGGAGAATGTACCTGATTGTCAAAGACGTGCATGCGATGTGAGTATATGATTTTCAGCCACAATAATGACAATCAGTAATACTTAATGAGCTTAAAGAAGTCCTCTGTTCCTGTTTCCTGTTCACTGTTTCTCTCATTTTTGTTTCTTTTCATTTGAATAGGGGGGTAACAGAGAGTGCCCTGCCTGTTCAGAAGAGAATGTACCTGAAGTCTGTGAACAGCAACCCACAAGTAAGGAAAGAGAAAAAAAAAAAAAGTCTACTGAAAAATGCTTTTGACAGACACTAAAAAAAACATTCAGCAGTCCTTATTCGGTCACTTAAATAAAAATTCATTTTATGCACACTGGTAACGCTGTCTGGGCTATTCATTATATCACTTTTTCTTCTTCTTTCGTGTCGCCACAACAGATCATCTCCCTCCGTCTCATCCTATTCCTGGCATCCTCTTCTTTCACACCAACCCTCTGCATGTCCTCCTTCACCACATCCATGCTATTTATTAGATCACCATGGTACAAAATATGTAAGCTTAAACTGGGACATATCCAGCTTATTTTAATTGTCATTTAAAATAATATTATTACTATTCTGATCTCTTTACATTATTATTATTATTATTATTATTATTATTATTATTATTATTATTATTATTATTATTTCTTTATGTTAAGAAACAGTTCATGCTGTTCTCATCACATGTAATTAAAATTTCAGCATGTGCATATGTGTTAGACAATAGAGACGGTATGTCTATTTGTGTGTCTTGTAGGCTGTGTTGTGAATGGGTATGACTTCCCTAATGGAGCTGTGATCCCTGGTGGAGACCCTTGTCAAGAGTGTAGATGTGTGGTACGTCTATAGCTTACCATCAGTTACCCCACCCCTGGTGAGGGGGACAGGGTATTGTTGTTGGTATGTTTGTTTGTTAAGAATATTACAGCAAAACTACCATTCTGATACATACCAAATTTTCATGAGAGGGCCAGTGACTTCTAGATCACCTGATTCAATTTTGCTATAATAGGCTCAAAGCCAGAGGTCAAGTTTTTTATGAAAATCTTGTGAACATGAAAAATCAAATGATGTGAGGTAGGACGTTCAAATACACACCATAGATGCATCTCAGATTACTTAGTTCTAACTATAATAATTCCAATCACAGAATGTGATGACCCATTAGGATCTACTGAGACCTGCTAATTATGTGTTCAAGGACTTCCAGGGGATTTGCACCACCTAAAATTTCTACTACCAGGAGGCTGAGGGACAGCACTGGCAGTTGACAGTATTTTTGTTCAGTCATTAAAAGCATCTTTTCATTCTTAAATTTGGTTTAAATGTGAAACTGATCTGATTGAGATTGAGGATTTGCAGGATACTTGAATTTAAAATGGGAAACTTTGTTTACTTTCATAAAAACAGTTATTTTAGTTTAAACCTTGAAAAATTGTAGGTATGGACAATAGTGTTCTCTCAATGATTGAATGTTTGGAGAATCACATGTTTGTAAGATGAACAACATTCAAACCAGCTAAAACATCTGCCAGGGGCACGTTTTGTTGTGTCCAACACCGCTTCTTTGTTTTTTTTGTTTTTGTTTTGTTTTTTTTTTTGGGGGGGGGTTAATCAATTGAAGATCAATTTATCTATGGTCTTTCTCTCAAAGGATGGAAATATGGCATGTTCACCTGTCCGCTGTCCTGCGTTGTCTTGTCACAACCCAGTGCGTCATACTGGAGAGTGTTGTCCACAGTAAGAAGTCTGCCTAACACCATCAATGCCACGTTTCTTTGGAGTTTAAATATGTATACTCAATGTTTATGTAAACCTGTAGATGTGAGCAGTGTAAATTTCAGTCCAAAGTATATGAGAATGGAGAGACGTTCACATCCAAGAGACACCCCTGCCTCCAATGCCACTGCTCTGTGAGTTTTTTGGTTCATGTGACTGAAAACCTCTTTACATTTCAGAGAATTAAAACAACTAGGCTGTGTTTTAATTCCATTCAACTTCTTCTTGTTTCTGTCTGTTAGGCGGGTCAAGTGTCATGTGAACACATGGCTGCATCATGTCCTACACCACAGTGTACTCATCCAGCTAAGCACAGAAGACAATGTTGCCCCACATGCAGTAGTCAGTGTCATAAATATGTATCCAGTTTCCTCATATGTTTCAGCTTTTACAGAAACATTCAATCAGTCTTTTGTGTTTGTTCCCCAGAGTGTGAGTATGAACGGAGGGTGTATACTGATGGGACAGCATTCACCTCTGCTGGGAGTGGACCCTGCCTGCAGTGCAGGTGTAAGGCAAGTTTGTGCAGATAAAACCCCAAACATTTTATCTAGTACAAAAAAAAAAAAACAGGCAAGGTGCATATTTATATTTTTTCCCACAAAACGAGGCATAATTCTACATCTGTTTAATGCTTTTCTTCTCTTCTGGATTATAGCACACTTTGAGTCCCACTTTTCATGCCCATTAATATCTTTTGACAGTTCTTTGCTGTGTCTCTGTTTAGGGTGGAAATGTACTTTGCCAAGAAAAGCAGTGTCCTCCTGTCCACTGCTCCAACCCTGTTAGAGACCCACATCATTGCTGTCCAGTCTGCAAAGGTAATTTCTGACTCACACACATTTACAGTGCAGGTGCAACTCATTAGTGAGTGTCCTGTATGAAAACTTCCTTTCTCATTGTAGGTTGCATAATTGATGGTGTCGAATACGAAGAGGGCTCCAACTGGCAGCCTGAGGGTCTGTGTTCCAGCTGCACTTGTGTGGATGGAGAGACCTTATGTACACCCACACCATGCCCCCCCACCAACTGTCACCATCCAACCACGATTACTGGTAAAAAAATAAATAAATTTTTCAAGTTCAAAAAGGTAACCTTTCATGTATTCTGTATTCATTATGAAGTGAAATATTACAAACCTTTAATCATGCAATATTAAACTTAGTACTCTGTCCCTTTTGTTTCCTGAGGCTCCTGTTGTTCAGTGTGTGACAGCTGCACTTACAACCAGCATGTGTATAGTAACGGCCAGAGGTTTACACTCCCTGACCATCCCTGTTACATCTGCACTTGTCAGGTAAGAATGCTTCCATTCATAAACAGCAATTTTCATCTCTGTACCTGCTCACAACTTATTCCTTTCAACTTCTGCTCAGGATGGCACCGTTCAGTGTGAGACACAACTTTGTCCCCCACTTAACTGCAGGGGCTCATACACCCCACCTGGAGAATGCTGCCCCAGATGCCCGGGCATCTAAACTCGGACTGTGAGTCTGTGAGTGGAGTGGGTTTTACCAACTGTGTGAGTTTGTATGAGGAAAGTGAGTGAAAGAATAAAACACAATGGCCTAATAGTAGTAACAGGAAGGTATAATTCAATTATTTTAGTCATAATGAAATACTGAAAGCTACCACTAGCAAAAGTAAGTAAGTAAGTAAGTAAGTAAAACTATTTATATAGCACCTCTCAAGACAGGTGTCAAAACAAGATAACATGACAGATAAGACAGGAAACATAAAATAATTTTAAAAAAACAACACAAATAAGCTTGGTGGCAGCACAATGGCGTGGTGGTTAGCACTGCTGCCACCAGTCCTGGGTTCAATTCCACCTTAACCCAGGCCTCTCTTTCTGTGAGGAGTTTGCATCTTCTCCCTGTGTCTGTGTGGGTTTCCTCCCACAGTCCAAAGACATGCACTTACTGGGGTTAGGTTAATTGGCCACTCTAAATTGCCCATAGGTGTGAATATGAGTGTGGATGGCTGTCTGTCTTTCTGTGTTGGCCCTGTGACAGGCTGGCGACCTGTACAGGGTGTACCCTGCCTCTTGCCATATGTTAGCTGGGATAGGCTTGGGCCCCCCCTGTGACCCTGAACTGGATAAAGGGAAGTGAATGGATGGATGGACAAATAAGCTACCCAGAACTCAGTCTGATTTAAAAAGCTAGAGAATAAAAATAGGTCTTCAACTGAGTTTTAAAAGTGTCTACTGTTGGAGCTGTAAGGATGTGAAGCAGCAGTTTGCTCCACAGTTTTAGACCCAGCCTCCTCTGTGCTTTAATCTGCACCTTGGGACAGTTAGGAGCATTCCATCAGCAGCCTTCAATGGTCTAGTGGGAATGTGCAAACTGAAAAGATCAGAGAAACCTTATAGTCAATTCAAAAACTGACTGGCAGCCAGTGCAGGGAAGCTAATATGGGGGGTATGTGGGTTCTCTGTGAGATTTTGTTCAGTGTTGTCATGTCAACACAGCCCCCCCTCCCTTCCTCCCTTTTTAGATTTCTAATACTGGACTACAGCTCTTAGTCTAGCATTAAAAATACTAAGGGATTCCCACAAGGAACCAGTGGGAGAACTGCCCAGTAGAGAAACTCAAAATTTTCTCTGTTTTTTGAGGGTGAATGGCATCAGAGCTGTGCAGCCAATCAATATACCACATCCCACAGTCCTTAAGCATGTCTATCATTATAACCTACTCTTTGCAAATGTTTACAAATATTGATTACTGAAACTGTGTTGTCCATCGAAACATTTCCTCCAGATGTTATGTTTAGATATTTCTGTCCTGGAACACTGCAAGGTGATATAAAAGATATTTAAGCATATTTACGCTGCAAAAGCCACAGAGGTATAAGCAAGGGGAATTTTTTTTAAAAAGTCCAAATATCAGACTCGCTTTGGTAATGGAGCATAATTTCTCCCTTTAATGCCCGATGCAAGGGTTGTTCAGCTTTGGAATGTCATTTTGGATGCTTGTGCCTGGGTTTATTTAAAGCTGTGTTTAATTTTAATTTCAACAATAAAATTTGTCCCATGTGTGTGAATACAGATCAATAGGTTTGCCACGCAGGCACACAAGACAGGAGGATACCAACATGGAGAGAAGGACACCAGCATGGAGTTTCATAAACTTTCTAGATGGTCTCACAAAACCATCTAGAAGGGCGAATGCTGCAGTGGACAGAGTAGCCTTGGTGGTCAGTAAATTAAGGGGAGGATGCTTGGGTGTGTACATAAACAAATCCTGGTGCCAAAATGCTCTGGAATTTTCCACTGATTGTTCCCTGTACATGGAGCTAATGACAGCCGACCCTTCTACATGCCACAAGAGCTAACAGCAGTTAGTTATGTCTCTGTACCACTAAGCACTGATATGAAGGAGGCGGTGTCAGAGCTCTGCAAAATCATCAGTGAGCGACGGAGAGACCATCCAGATGCCTTCTTCATCATCAAGCTTTTATGTGACTTTCCTGCTGATATTTTACCTTCTTCTTGTGATTCTATGGTAAACAGTTTTAACAGTAAATTGCAATTACCACTTGAGATAGTGGCCCAATTGAAAACAAAAAGTAGCAACTAATCTGACACC
The DNA here is from genome assembly GCF_007364275.1 of Archocentrus centrarchus. Lineage (NCBI taxonomy): Eukaryota > Metazoa > Chordata > Actinopteri > Cichliformes > Cichlidae > Archocentrus > Archocentrus centrarchus. The sequence goes on along the minus strand of NC_044351.1, from coordinate 21,947,140 downwards.
TCTGTGCTTATATGCTTATAATTTTGAGTATAATCGTTCATTATACATTTCATTGTTTAGTAAAATTCATTTATATGTTTACTAATAAATTTAGTTACTTGAATAACTTGAGTTTACACATAATATATTATAGTGTATTTTTAACTAGTTAGGCAGCTCATTCTGTTTCTCTTTACAATACTGTCTTATATATATGACATTTGAGGTCAACTTGAAAGAAAGGCAGATGTGAAATGTAAGTGAGATCAGAGGTGTGATCAAAACTCACCGGTCTCTATTTCAGCTGTTTAAGTTTGTTTAATAAATAATTTGTTTAAATTAGTGAACAGTGTATTCACTTTTTTTTTTCATGGCTTTATGAGCCAGGTTGTGACAGAGGTCAAATTCAATTTCAATTCAATTCAATTCAATTTTATTTATATAGCGCCAAATCACGACAAACTGTCGCCTCAAGGCGCTTTGTATTGTGGGTAAAGACCCTACAATAATACAGAGAAAACCCAACAGTCAAAACGACCCCCTATGAGCAGCACTTGGCGACAGTGGAAAGGAAAAACTCCCTTTTAACAGGAAGAAACCTCCAGCAGAACCAGGCTCAGGGAGGGGCAGTCATCTGCTGCGACCGGTTGGGCTGAGGGGAGAGAAAGACATGCTGTGGAAGAGAGCCAGAGATTAATATCAATTAATGATTAAATGCAGAGTGGAGTATAAACAAAGTAAATAAGGTGAATGAGAAGAAACAATGCATTATGTGAACCCCCCAGCAGACTAGGCCTATAGCAGCATAACTAAGGGATGGTTCAGGGTCACCTGATCCAGCCCTAACTATAAGCTTTATCATAAAGGAAAGTTTTACGCCTAATATTAAAAAAAAAAAAAAAATAAATATATATATATATATATATATATATATATATATATATATATATATATATATATATATATATATATATATATATATATATATATATATATATATATATCCTGACAATGAGCTTAACGCTATCAGGGACAAAGTCCTTAGGTGGGAGCATGAGGGCAGAGTAGGTCGGATGAGGAGTTATTTCATCCCTGTAGTCTACAGCATCCAGCATCCAGGGCAGGCTAAGGTGCATGGAAATATGGAAATATTAAAATAACAGCAAACTCAGACTAGTCAGCTCACATGTGAATTAAAACCCACTTGTATATCATTTAAACCCAGGTTTACACAGTGGGGAGGACAGCTTAAAAACTGCGATACTTAGAGGGTAGTAGTTTTTGGGTGTGTGGTTCCTAGCCTGAGTTCATCTAGTCAGGACACCTTACCTTCACAGTTGGGAAACTAACTCCCTGTGTAATGCTGAGCCATGTTCAGATGTAGACATGATTGCTCCAATGGTTGCGATTCTCTTAAATCTGTCCCGCCCACACAGTTGTCCAAGGTTTACCATCAAGATGAGAGAGGTATCACATGCTGAGTCCATGGTCACTACCATCACATAAAGGTTTTTGTCAAACATTTTAAGACCTGGGGTCCAGATAAACAAAAGTAATCTCATAGGGTGCAGTTACATGCAGCTAATGGATTGTATATTCCCTACACTGGCTATCTGAAACTTGACTGTCAGGTGTCAGGGGAACCCAAGCAAGGTGTGCTAGTTATTAGAGATCCCTAACTCAGAAAATATGCATGGTATGAGCGTGATTGTGTTAGTGGTCGAGTGACCACAATTAGGGTCCTCCCTTTGTTTCCTCCCTACCTCCCTATTTGGAGAGGTCTGCTTGCAGAGAATCAGTGACATTGCAGAGAAGCAATGGTTCATGGCTAAAAAGAGGGTATTTGGATTTTGAGTTTTCTTTTGCTGGATGAGAATGGAGAGAAAACTGAGAGCAATAGTGCTGATGGAGATACATTTGCTCTGGGTCTTTGTTTTCCTCGTGCATGGACAATCTAGTGCAAATCAGGAAAATGGTAAGATAACAAAACAATGTTTGAGCCACAGGGAGCACAAGGATTGTTTAGATTAGTTTTGAGTTAATTTTCTTAAATTATCATTTCAAATTTTCTGTATGTATGTGTGTGTGTGTGTATATATATATATATATATATATATATATATATATATATATATATATATATATATATATATATATATATATATATATATAAATAAATATATAATATATATAAATATTATACATATAATATTCATATATATAATATAATATTTATATATATTTATATATGTAACATCATGACATCATAAGAGATGGCAAACAGATTCAATTCAATTTTACAGCATCAAATCACAACAACAAATGCCTCAAGTTGCTTTATAGAATAGAATGCCTTTATTATCATTATACAGAAGGAACTAGATAGACTGAACTAGTTTTTCAACACCACTCTGAGACAGGATGTTTCTAATTTCTAATATTGCGCAAATGCAGGAAAGCAGTCTTATGTAGTGGCTTAATATGTGCAATGACACATGACACATCCTGGTCAAAAACAACCCCAAGGCTCCACAGTGTTACTCAAGGCCCAGGTAATGCCATCCTGAGTAGGTATCTTGGTAGCTTTCTAATAATACTGCCTAAGGGACGCGTATAGTGTAAACAGAGTTCAGATCAGATTGACTGTATCATCTTGGTTTGCCCGTCAACCAAGATGACCTGGCAGCAGTGTGTGACTAGCAGGTGAATGACTTCATTGTGATTATCTCTCTCACAAAGCCTCACAATCATCATAACCCAGAAACCACAGAGTCATCCTCCAGATCTCATGCTGTATGGATGTGTATGTCACAGTATGTCTCTTATCTCTTTCCTAGTGATTGACCTTGTGAAAGCCCTAAACATTCTTCACCGAAAAAATGTGACCAGCTGCATGATATATAAACTACGTCCCAGAGCACCCCACCTGACGCTCCCTGCTGAATATTCTCGCTTCCTGTACTCCAACCTTCAGGGCAGCATGGGTGTTCATGTAGTGGCACGCCAGGCACTTCGATCCACTGCCACTGTTTTTTCTCTTTCCTCTGCATCTTCACCCATTCTCCAGATCATCTCCTCCACCCTCGATAACACCCTGCGTTTGGACTACCAGGCTGAAGGAAAACCACACAGTTTTGCCAGCTTTCACTTTCCGGGGACAAACCCTTTCTCCAGTGAAACATGGGTAGAGCTGGCTGTGAGCCTGGAGCCTGACAGACTGACATTTTTTGTGGACTGTCAAGAAGCTGCAGTTTTACTGATAGAAAGTGAGAACAAGATCAACCTGGAGCTTCCTCAAGATGTTCTCATCACTCTTGGCAGCACATTAGGAAAGAGAAACAGTAAATTTAGTGTGAGTTTCCTGTACAAACTGCATATCTGTGCATGCTCACACACACAGAACAACATGACGTCACCTAAATATCTTGATTTACAGTAAAGTTAGTTTTGTGGACAACATTAGATACCATGCTATAAACCTTGTGTGACAGGTGTCTGACTCTTTCTGAAAACACTATCAGAATTGAATCAAACATCAGAAAGATTTTTAAAAAGTACAGCAACTTTACTGTCTTTAGAAGTTAAATGCAATCCACCCACAAGGCATACCATATTCTGCATAACAGCTAAATTTTTACATTATTTATTTTAATGCAGGGATATCTGAAGACAGCTGAACTTTCACTGAAAGCATATCCAAGGCGTCCATGGATCTGCAACAATCTTACAGGTAAGAGAAGATTCCATCTGCTCATCATTTATCAACCGCTTACCCAGTTCAGGCTCATTGAGGAGGTGGAGCTTATCAGAACTTTAATTATAAAAAGGTGGGGTACACTGTGGAGTCCATCGCAGTGATAACACACAGAAAGACAACTGTTCACCCTTACATTCACTCCTATTATGGCCAATTATCCAGTTAACCTAAGAGGTATATGTTTGGACTGTAGAAGGAAACTAGAGTACCTGGAGAGAACCCACGCAGACATGGCGAGAACATACAAACTCTATACACAAACAAATGGAGTCTAGAACCTTCTTGCTGAGGTGGGGTGTCGTGGTTTAACTTCATCAAAACTGAATAATTTGTGTGAATTCTTTTCAATTTTAACTAGCAAACCCTATGAAAACGTTTGTTCTATTTTGATTAGACTATCTACTGATAGTCTATCCAGTAGTGTGTGTGTGTGTGTGTGTGTGTGTGTGTGTGTGTCTCCAAACTTTTGACTGGTACTGTATAGCTTGAAAATTATTTGATATATGAAGTTAAAATATCACAACAATAATTGTGTGCCCAAATTTTTAGGCAAATGGGAGATGGTTGAGCAGAAAGTCTTCTGAAAATTTGCTGATTTGCGATGGAATGACCCAAAACACATTTTATGAAAGTTTGACCTTATTTGACCTTTAAGAAGAGGTCAAAGGTCCAGAGTAATGTGATATTTAGAATATTTAGCCTATTCCATTTGCCACTGGGCAGGAAGCAGGGTAGACCCTAGACAGGTTGCCAGCCTGTTGCAGGGCTAACACAGAGAGACACACAACCATTCGTACTCACATTTACACCTACGGCCAATTTACAATCACCAATTAACCTGCTGTCAGCTGACAGGTGTGGCCCCCGTTGTGGTCTTTTATTACTGTAGCCCATCTACTTCAAGTCAAATGTGTTGGACTTTCAGAGATGATCTTCTACATAACTTGTTTGTAATGAGAGGTTGAGTCACTGGTGCCTTCCTATCAGATCAAAGTAGTCTGGTCCTTCTCCTCTGACATCAACAAGGTATTTTCACCCAGAAAACTGCTTATCTTTTTCAGGGTCACGGGGGAGCAGGAAGCTATCCCAGCTGTCATAGGGCGAGAGACAGGGTACACCCTGGACAGGTTGCCAGCCTGTCGCAGGGCTAACACAGAGAGACAGACAACCATTTGTACTCACATTCACACCTACAGCCAATTTAAAATTACCAGTTAACCTAATGTAACCCTCGTGTAACCACCTTGACAACTCACAGGGTAAGTTACCCCGAGATCCCGCACCAATGCAGGTAAGTTGGGCCGATCAGAAGAGCTAGAATTCGTGAAGGAGCCTAGGTGTGAACAACTGTGGAAGCAGGCACAGGTTGTGGGAAACAACATTTAATAACAAAAGATTATGAAACCAAAATACATACAATATATGAACTGCACACGTTCTCTTTTTCTTTTGAAACCCACAACATGGAAAACAACACAAGGAAAATAAAACAAAATAAAATTAACAGACCAAAGGGGAAAGTCTCTTTGTTCAGTTCTTTGTTACAATGTCTGTCAACGGTGTATGTAATGTTCCAGTCACAGTGACCAGTCGGGTCACTGTCTACCGTTTAGTTGATCCTTGGGCTGGGCTCGCCATCAAACTCGGGAGATACAATCCACTCTGCGCCGAAACACTCTGGGTCCAAGAGGGCACCAAACACACATACAAAAAACCTGACCTAAGACAAGGTCAGAAGAAAATAGCTTAACACTCTCTAATTGTCCATTAACTCAACTACTATTCAAAAAGGTTTCCAAACATTTTTCTAGCTTCCTTTTTCCCAGTTAAACAACGATAAAATTCAAATTATTCCCTCACATCATTAACACATCACAAACTAAATTATTTAGCTTGTAGGTGAGAATATAGATCATTTAAATCCCCTTTTTTTTAAAGTGCTAACAACCATTTCCATACAGACAGTGATTTCCCATCAATATGTGAATTGGACAAACACATTAGCTCTAGCTCCATTAAAAAGATAGAAAAGTGTATCAAGATACCAGCTAGTGCTAATAAGAAGGCACTTCACATAGCCATTAGCACCATAGCTGCATTAGCACCGAATGAACAGGCTAACGTGCAAACAAGCAAATAAATGTAATACATTTAGAAAAATAAATGCAACACACAACGATAAGTGCACAGCTCTTTAACACTACTTTACTCTCACTGAACCGTAACGGTGGCTAAAAGTTTTAACCTCTTTCGGTGAAAGTTTTGTGGCTAGTGTGCTAACCAAGCGCGTGCGATCACTCACCGATGCCGCACGAGGCTACTGGGGTTTTCCAAACTCCAATCCGCTCGCACCGGGAGTCTCTAAAGTTTGGCAAGCATGACATTACCATTCGGAACCTCCTCATTGGCAAAGCGATTATTTAGGATGTCTCTTTCTAACCAGTTTCCAAGTTTATTCGCTATTTTCCAAGTTTTTTCTTCAGGCTAACCACAGAAGCAACAGTAGCATGGAGCTGTGTCTGTGTCTGACGCAATCCGAGCAGACTCCCTGCACCGCGCAGCGGGAGGGCGGGACAACCAACCTCATTGGCTGATGAGATTAAGATTAAGATTAAGATAGTGTTTATTTGTCACATGCACAGTTATACACAGTACAATGCACAGTGAAATGTATTTTGTACCTGCAACCATATATACACACACATATAAATAAGAAGAATAAAAAAAAAAAAAAAAAAAAAGTAATTCACACTATACACTATACTCTATATACTATACACTATACACACTTTTATAAATTATAATATTTACATTGTGCAATAATGGTCCAGTTAGGGCTCAGAGTTGAGCAGACGGATGGCTTGTGGGTAAAAACTCTTCTTCAACCTTTCAGTCTTAGCCCTCAGGCAGCGGTAACGCCGGCCTGATGGGAGCAGGGAGAAGAGAGAGTGTCCGGGGTGGCTGGGCTGTTTTAGGATCTTCATGGCCCTCAGCCTGCACTGCTTGGTGTAAATGTCCTGCAGGTTGGGGAGGGTGGTTCTGATGGTCCGTTCAGCTGAACGAACCACCCTTTTTAGGGCCATGAAGTCCTGCTTGGTGCAGTTTCCCATCCAGGTGGTGATGCTCCCACGCATGATGCTCTCGATGGTGCAGGTGTAAAAGTTCCTGAGCACCTTGAGTGGGAGCTTGAAGTCTCTCAGCCGCCTAAGGAGGTAGAGACGCTGTCTGGCCTTCTTCACAGTGATGTTTATGTGATGAGTCCAGGACAGGTCCTGTGAGATGGTCACTCCCAGGTATTTGAAAGTGTCCACTCTTTCCACCTCAGCACCACTGATGACAAGTGGATGGTAGTCCCTCTGCTGCTTCCTGCTGAAGTCCACGATCAGTTCCTTCGTTTTGCTGACGTTGAGCAGGAGGTGGTTCTCCTGGCACCAGTTCTCCAGGCGGGAGACCTCTCTCCTGTAGGCTGTCTCCTCATTGTGAGAGATTAGTCCCACAACAGCAGTGTCGTCAGCAAACTTGATGATGACGTTGGACTCTGACGTGGCCTCGCAGTCATGGGTGTACAGTGAGTACAGCAGAGGGCTGAGCACACAGCCTTGGGGGGATCCAGTGTTGAGGGTGAGGGAGGATGAGGTGAGGTGACCCACTCGTACCACCTGTGGTCTGCTGGTCAGGAAGCTGTGAACCCACCTGCACAGGGATGGGCCCAGGCCCAGGTCCAGCAGCTTAGAGACCAGCCTGGAGGGAACTATGGTGTTGAATGCTGAGCTGTAATCTACAAACAGCACTCTCACATAGTTCCCCTTACCAGTGTCTATGTGTGAAAGGGTCTTGTGGAGGAGGAAGGATATGGCGTCATCTGTGGATCTGTCATCTGATGTGATACCAGATCATGCCAGCTATTGGTTGGTCAAGCCATCACTAAAACTACTATTAAAGGTGTATGGCACAATTTGTAAAGATTTTTAACACTTTTTACATATATTTATGAACTTATTTAAGAACTTGGTTTTAAATATTAACTTATAACTTTTTAACCTCATTGTAGAATAAGCTATTAAATCAATATTCATTCATTCTCGCATGTGTTTTTAACACTGGGTTACACATTCCCCCCTTGGAACATGCAAGTCTCTTTGCATGGGGTGGGTTGCATTGAAATAACAGGAAAACTAGATTCCTTCCAAGTAGCTCCAAGGTCAGTCTCTGTCAAGGCACTGGTAAAAGCAAGGCTTAAACCATGAAATAGGGACTGAGCAATAGTTAAGAGTGGGTTTCCTAACTGGTTATACTGGAGCCTGTTTGGTTGATTAGACGGTCTCTCTGAGCGTCTCACAGGATTTGTGGTGTCATGACTTGGGTGCATTGGAGTATCCTCTGATACCTGTTTGTTACATCCCTTTTCACTGGGTACATTAGTTTCACTCTCACGATCATTGTCCTGGACTACAGGTTCTGTATCTGCTACTGTTTCAAGCTCCTCTTCAGTAGGGACTACTGGGTCACTGCCAGGTGTGCCATCACAATCAGGTAGATTCTTGCATTCTGATACACTTTCACATCCAGGCGTATTGTCACTTCCAGGTGAGTTTTCACATCCAGGTACATCGTCACATTCAGGTAAGTTGTCACATCCAGGTACATTGTCATTTTCAGATAAGTTTTCACATCCAGGTACATTGTCGCTTTCAGGTAAGTTGTCAGGGTATATCTGTCGTGGGAACTCATAGACTTGCATAAATTTGATTGGCTCTGGGACAGGTTGTTCTCTAAGCCAGTAGACATCCTCATTTTCAGGTTCAGAAAGATCACATTCTTCAGTTTGCTCAGGGGACTGTCGTGTTTTAGGTTTGCAGACGCGATTTGGTGGAGCGGGATTCTCTTCTGTGGGAGCAAGGAACCCGCAAGGTAAGAGAAGGTCACGATGGACTGTGCGCACTGGCCCATTTTTGGTTTCAGGCTTGATGGTGTAGACTGGTAGATCACCAGCTTGTTTGACCACAACATAAATGTCTGTCTCCCACCTATCGGCTAGTTTATGCTTGCCCCTAAGGCGAACAGCTCGCACCAAAACTCGGTCCCCTGGTTCTAGTTTGGAAGGTTTTACACGCATGTCAAATCTGGCTTTATTCCTGTCTGCCATTTTGTTAGCATTCTCCGTTGCTAGTTTGTAGCTTTCTTGAAGGGTTGTTTTCAGCTTCTCCAGATATTGCGAGTGGGACTTAAAACTTTTGGTTCGGAAAGGTAGGTTGAACGCGAGGTCAACGGATAACCTTGGTTGGCGACCAAACATCAATTCATAAGGTGCAAATCCGGTTGTGTCATTCTTCGTACAATTGTACGCATGGACCAATGGCTTTACAAAGTTGCGCCACTGCGTTTTGTCTTTCTGTTCCAAAGTCCCAAGCATACTTAACAATGTGCGGTTAAAGCGTTCTACAGGATTTCCCCTGGGGTGATAAGGGGTTGTTCGAATCTTGTGAATGCCCATGATCTTACAAAGTTCCCTTATTATGTGTGACTCAAAATCTGGCCCTTGGTCACTATGTAAACGTTCAGGGATGCCATAATGAACTATGAAGTGATCCCAAAGGCATTTTGCCACGGTCTGGGCTTTTTGGTTAGGAGTAGGAATGGCTATTGCGTACTTGGTAAAATGATCTGTTAGCACAAGCACATCCTTGGTGTTGCTTTGATCAGGCTCAATGGATAAGAAATCCATACAAACCAGTTCGAGTGGTCTGGCGGACTTTATGTTCACAAGCTCTGCAGCTTTTTCCGGAGGGGTCTTTCTCCGTACACAGCGGTTGCATGTTTTGATCCTGTTCTCAATGTCAGCTGCCATACGAGGCCAATAAAACCTTGTTCGGGCAAGATCAAGAGTACGCTCAATGCCTAAATGGCCCATATCATTATGGAGACTGTGGAAAACTGTCTCACGGAGCCCTTCAGGTAAGACAAGCTGATAAGTGACATTGCCGCCATCTTGGCGTCTTCGGTACAGTACTTGGTTGTGCAGTTCAAGACGATTAAGTTCTCGGAGCAACAGGTTTATATCAGGGAGTTCGGTTCTGACTGTAGGTGGAACCTTTTCTCCAGTCTCCATTTGGACAATGACCTCGCGCAAGCAGGGGTCAGCTCTTTGCTCTTTTTTAAGTTGCCCAGCTGACAGATAAGGTACAACTGGAAGACCACCACAGTTATCTTCATTGACAAAGTCATCTGGTAATGCAGTTACAGAGATAGCTAATGAGTGCACTAGAGGGGTAGGTTCATCGGAGAAACTACAACACAAAGGTCTCTCACAGATGGCCGACACCACCTCTGGACTTAAACTGGTCTCTTGCTGTGCCAAATGAGTTTGGGTGAACTGCTGTATTCTGTCAAACTCTTTTTGTGACACAGCATCGTTTAACAACTCACCATGCGGTCGCCTCGAAAGGCCGTCTGCATCAGAGTTGAGTTTGCCTGCTCTATATTGGAGCTTAAAGTCAAAAGTAGACAGGGAAGCTAACCAACGGTAGCTCATTGCATCAAGCTTAGCCTTTGTCAGAACATAAGTGAGGGGGTTACTGTCAGTGATGACAGTGAACTGGTTTCCATAAAGATAATCTGCAAACTTTTCTGTTACAGCCCACTTTAGGGCCAAAAACTCCAATTTGTGGGCGGGGTAACGAGCTTCACTTCTGGACAACCCCCTGCTCGCATAAGCAATGACCCTCGTTTGGCCGTCCTGTTCCTGATAAAGGGCAGCGCCAAGACCTGTAGTGCTGGCATCTGTGTGGAGTGAGTACGGCAGTTTAGGGTCAGCAAAAGCCAAGATAGGAGCAGAAGTGAGCTTCTCAATGATGCCTTTGAAAGCTAGGTCACAAGAAGGAGTCCACCGTTCACCAAAGGGTTTTTTAGGGTCATAGTACTCCCTAGGCTTAGCTTTGGTTTTCGTGCTCTTACGCATCGGTGGGTATCCTGATGTTAGGTCAGTGAGGGGCTTAACAAGGCTTGAATAGTCCTTGATAAAGCACCTATAGTACCCTGAAAAGCCTAAGAATGAACGGAGTTGCTTAAGGTCTTTGGGCACAGGCCAGGTACTCAGAGCCCTCACTTTCTCAGGGTCGGTCTCTACCCCTTTCTGGGATACTATGTGTCCAAGGTATCGCACAGAAGTTTGAAAGAACTTGCACTTCTCGGGGGAGAGTTTAAGCCCGTACTCCTTGAGGCGGTTAAGAACCTTCATCAAGCGAGTCTCATGCTCCTCTGGTGTCTTAGAGAAGACTATAATGTCATCAAGAAACACCAGCACTTCTTTCAAATTCATATCACCCATGCATCGCTCCATAAGGCGCTGGAAGGTGCTTGGAGCATTTGTAATGCCCTGTGGCATTCGATTGAACTCCCAAAAACCACTAGGACATACAAATGCGGTTTTTGGTTTGTCAGCTTCCTCTACTTCGATCTGGTAGTAGCCAGATTTTAAATCAAGGACTGAAAACCACTTGGATCCAGTCAAAGTAGAGAATGTTTCCTCCAAGTTTGGGAGCGCATAAGCGTCCTTTACAGTCTGCAGGTTGAGCTTTCTGTAATCAATACAGAGGCGGACTTCGCCGTTCTTCTTCCGCACCACGACAATGGGCGAAGAGAATGGTGAAGTGGATTCTCGAATCACACCTGCTTGTTGCAGCTCTTGCAAGTGTTTACGAACAGCTTCCAGGTCATTGGGGTGTATGGGTCGTGCTTTGCGTTTGAATGGAGTTTCGTCTATCAGTTTAATGGTGTGCTTGACTTGATCAGTCCGACCGAAATCGAGATCATTTTGTGCGAAAACGTCTGGCATGTTATTGAGTTTTTGCAATATGCGCTCTCTCCACTCAGCGCTGATAGGGGAAGACTCAAAGTTAAAGGCCAAGTTGTTTTTGTGACTGACCTCAGACTGGGGAGGCTTCACTGAATGTTCGTGAGAGAGGACTCTCTGGAATGCATGGATCTCTCCAATCACACACTTTTGAGGGATTGTCACGTCGTGTTCAGATTCGTTGGTGAGAACAACTGGTATCAGGTAAGGTGCTCACTCAGGTAAGCTGATGAGACTTGGTTTTACTAAGACGCCACTAGGCAAGGTTGAAAAGGATGGGTGCTCTAGCAGCACTGATTTCTCAGTGGTATTGTTTGACATAGTTACTGAGCCTTCTAGGACAACTGTCTGGCCTGCTGGGACCAGCTGAGGGCCTCTGTTGTACAGGGTTGCTAGGCCAAGGCTACTGTCTTGGGTCTGTTTGTGTCTTAACTCCAGGACTTTTAGCACTGCCTTATAACCATTTGAAGTGGGGGGCTGCAGTCCGGGACATGCTTCACTATACAACTCATAAAGCACATCTAAGGTGTTGGTCCCAATTAACACTGAGGACTGGGAAGTAGCTCGAATATCTGGTACAACGAGGGCGAGTGTTGACACATCAGCTTCAATGCCAAGGAACTCTTTTGGAAAGGTGACGTTCATTTCAATGTAACCTAAGTAAGGTACTGACTGGCCATTTGCTCCTTCGACTTCGAGCAAGTCAAAAAGTGGTTTGATCTCATGACTGGACAAATGTTGTTCATAATATGACTGAGGGACCGTAGTCACCTGGGAGCCAGAATCTAGTAAACTGTTAACAGTATTACCATTAATCTTCACTTGGGCTGTGCATCTACTGCCGATTAAGCCTCGAGGCAGTTTGAATCTGTCAGTTTTAGTATGCGACTTTAAAGTGGCACGCTGTTTAGTTGGCACATTTGGTTTGGTTTCAAAGGGACGGTTTGACTCCGTGTCAGCCTCTGTTTGTCCCACAACAGAGGCAGACTTCAGTTTAAAGAGGGGGAGCCGCTATGCTGACTGTCCCATATTTGTCTTTTCACTTTTAGCTCTCTTCTTTTAGCTCCCACCAAGGCAGGGTTTGGCTCAGAGTCACAGTTGGCAACAATATGTCTATCCTCCCCACAGCGAAAGCAATACCAGGGCTTGGGCCTTGTACTAGAGCGGCTGTGGGAAGGGGAGTTGGGTTCAGGTTTTGCATGGTCAGGTTTTGTTGTTTGCATTTTCTTAGGTACTGTCAGTTTCTTTTGTTTTACAACTGCTGCTAATTGGCTTTTTAAATCAGCAACTTGTTTCTTTAGATCATTTAGGGTACTTGAAACTGTTTCAGAAGAGTTAATTTTTGTTTCAGTGGCTGTTTGTTCATGGGAGACTGCTTTTTGTTTTGCAGCACTAAAGTGTTTTCTCATTCTTGCGTTTTTAACTTCTTGTCTGTTCTCTGCAGTACGGAGAAGGAGTAACAGTTCTGCAAATGTGGGCAGATTTTTATCTTTTAAGTCTAACTGCAGTTCAGTCAGCAGGTTATCATCCCAACAGCCTCTCTGGAACTGCTTTAGGAGTTGTCGGTCTGTTTCTTTGGGGTCTACACCACCCCTGCGCACTGCAAGACTCAGCGCCACCTGCAGGCGATGTAAGTAAGCAGATGGTTTCTCCCCAGGATCCTGCAGGGTGCTCATGAATCGCACTAGCAGTTCCTCACCATCCTCAACGGTGCCAAACGCTGACTCAAGCAGCCTAAGATAGTCAGCATGTGATGCGTCCGGCCCAAGAGGCCGAACAACATCTGAAGCTGGAGCAAGAAGGCTCTCAAGAATTTTTCGAGTTTTTTCCAAGTTGGAAAGCGATGAATCTCCCATCATCAAATCAACATGGGAACGCCATGTCTCATAGTCAACTTCAGTGTATGGTCTAGGATTCTTTCCAGAGAAAGCTCTCAACCTAAGGGTGGAATGATTATTAGGTGTCTTCTCTGTAGTTTTGACAACATGTTCAACCACGATTCTCTGCACCTCAGGTGAGATTAGATCAGTTTGACTTAACATGTGAGGCGTCTGGTTGGGTTTCAAGGCACTTGGATCAGGGCTCTGAAAGAGCTTAGGTGAGTGGGGGGTGTCAATGTGGTGTGTAGGGAAACCAGCACTTTGTGTGGGTTCTGTGTCACTATTTGGACATGGGTTTGCGGCTGCCTCAACAGACCCCATGGACTCTTCAAATTTTGACATCACCTCCCGTAACACCTCTTCAAAATCCTTCCCACTTAGTTTGGCTAAACCCTTTAGTTCAGCGAGGTAAGTATCGGTAACACTGCCCCCTACAGTTGTTGTGTAAACATCTGTTAAGGCACGGATACAATATTTGACATCCGGATCATCAGCTGATGGGTAGAGGTAAGGCAACGCAGGTGCTAACTGTTGAACAGCTAAACCAGAGGTAAATTCCACAATCTGATTCTGGTAAAACTCAGATGAGCTATCCTCAACGGTTAGTGTCCTATTTATCGAGCCACATTGCCGTAAGTACTCAAAAACCTCATTGTCTTTTTCTGATCCTGTTACATCGCTAACAATGACTGCATTTGGTATCTTAATACCTAACTTTGAGATGAAATCCATTGCAGCAATGCGTTTACAAGCTCGTTTCAAATTGTTATTCCACTGTTGTTACACAACTCTAGGCTCCTGGCTGGCTCGCCACTTTTTGTTTATGTAACCCTCGTGTAACCACCTTGACAACTCACAGGGTAAGTTACCCCGAGATCCCGCACCAATGCAGGTAAGTTGGGCCGATCAGAAGAGCTAGAATTCGTGAAGGAGCCTAGGTGTGAACAACTGTGGAAGCAGGCACAGGTTGTGGGAAACAACATTTAATAACAAAAGATTATGAAACCAAAATACATACAATATATGAACTGCACACGTTCTCTTTTTCTTTTGAAACCCACAACATGGAAAACAACACAAGGAAAATAAAACAAAATAAAATTAACAGACCAAAGGGGAAAGTCTCTTTGTTCAGTTCTTTGTTACAATGTCTGTCAACGGTGTATGTAATGTTCCAGTCACAGTGACCAGTCGGGTCACTGTCTACCGTTTAGTTGATCCTTGGGCTGGGCTCGCCATCAAACTCGGGAGATACAATCCACTCTGCGCCAAAACACTCTGGGTCCAAGAGGGCACCAAACACACATACAAAAAACCTGACCTAAGACAAGGTCAGAAGAAAATAGCTTAACACTCTGTAATTGTCCATTAACTCAACTACTATTCAAAAAGGTTTCCAAACATTTTTCTAGCTTCCTTTTTCCCAGTTAAACAACGATAAAATTCAAATTATTCCCTCACATCATTAACACATCACAAACTAAATTATTTAGCTTGTAGGTGAGAATATAGATCATTTAAATCCCCTTTTTTTTTAAAGTGCTAACAACCATTTCCATACAGACAGTGATTTTCCATCAATATGTGAATTGGACAAACACATTAGCTCTAGCTCCATTAAAAAGATAGAAAAGTGTATCAAGATACCAGCTAGTGCTAATAAGAAGGCACTTCACATAGCCATTAGCACCATAGCTGCATTAGCACCGAATGAACAGGCTAACGTGCAAACAAGCAAATAAATGTAATACATTTAGAAAAATAAATGCAACACACAACGATAAGTGCACAGCTCTTTAACACTACTTTACTCTCACTGAACCGTAACGGTGGCTAAAAGTTTTAACCTCTTTCGGTGAAAGTTTTGTGGCTAGTGTGCTAACCAAGCGCGTGCGATCACTCACCGATGCCGCACGAGGCTACTGGGGTTTTCCAAACTCCAATCCGCTCGCACCGGGAGTCTCTAAAGTTTGGCAAGCATGACATTACCATTCGGAACCTCCTCATTGGCAAAGCGATTATTTAGGATGTCTCTTTCTAACCAGTTTCCAAGTTTATTCGCTATTTTCCAAGTTTTTTCTTCAGGCTAACCACAGAAGCAACAGTAGCATGGAGCTGTGTCTGTGTCTGACGCAATCCGAGCAGACTCCCTGCACCGCGCAGCGGGAGGGCGGGACAACCAACCTCATTGGCTGATGTGATACCAGATCATGCCAGCTATTGGTTGGTCAAGCCATCACTAAAACTACTATTAAAGGTGTATGGCACAATTTGTAAAGATTTTTAACACTTTTTACATATATTTATGAACTTATTTAAGAACTTGGTTTTAAATATTAACTTATAACTTTTTAACCTCATTGTAGAATAAGCTATTAAATCAATATTCATTCATTCTCGCATGTGTTTTTAACACTGGGTTACACTAACCCCACTAACTGCATGTCTTTGGACTGTGGGAGGAAACTGAAGAGAAAACCCATGCAGATGCAGAGAGAATTCACACAGAAAAGTCCCAGTGGTGTATTCAAACCCAGGACTCAATTATAATAAAGGATCCATTTTTTTATTTTTTTGTATTCATTCAAAAATTATCCAGGAATCATTTTAATACCCATTACTCATGAATTCCACAAAATGCCTGATTCTTCTTTTAGATGACTTGGCTCCTCCAGACACACACAGCCCAGGTTCCTGGACCAAATCTTGTCACCTTCACAATGCTTTACCTAATAAAGCAAATAATAGATCACAGGACCAAACTTACCATCATCCTCGGTACATCCAGACTGATCAGCTGCAGACAGCTGTGGTGCTGCATTCTACAAGATCTGCTCGAGATGTAAAATCTGCTTCTCAGGTAGAGGAAAATGATAGACTGAAGAAGCTAGAGAGGAGGATGGGGGAGCTGGCTCGTGTGCTGGATATGGTCCAAAATGAGGTAGAGCTTGCACTCAGTGTATAAGTTCTCATGAAAAATGCCACGATGAAACATTACAGGACATACTGGATTTATTTATTCACAGATTGACAAACTGCAGAGAGATGATAGACTGCAGAAGCTAGAGAAGAGGACAGAGGAGGTGGCTCGTGTGCTGGACATAGTCAAAGATGAGGTACAGACTCCACTTAGTGTATACATTTTCATGAAATTGACATGATGTAACATTACAGGACATACTGGGATTTTTAAAAAAGTACTCATCTATTTATTGTTTGTGTAATCACCGAATGACAAACTACAGACAGATGATAGACTGCAAGATCTCCAGAATACAACAAGGGAGCTGTCTCGTATGCTGAAAATGGTCAAAGATGAGGTACAGATTATACTTGGTGTATGACTTTTTATAAATAATGGCAATTTGAAACATTACAGGACATACTGGTATATTTTGTTTGTTCTATAACAGAATAAAAAACTGAAGTCATTTCTGAAGGAGTGCAAAAAAGGTGACTCATCTTCTGTTTATCGCATCTATCCTATCCTATCATTTTTTGTTTTTATTTCTTTCAATCTTTAAACTTGTTACACTCATAAAAAAGCAAACAAACATGAAAATATATCTACTGTCTGCAACATTAACACACTCAGTAGGTCTTTACTGATGGCTGTCCCTCTGCCTAACCTCGGTCAAAGTGGAGGCACATGTTTTGTCCTGACCTCCGACCCTGTTGGCTTTCATAGTTTCTGTTTCTCCAGGAGACCAGGGTGTCACAAACAGAGACAGGTATATTTGAACCACACTGAAGTCAACTAGAGTAGCTTCACACAATTGCTGTCTAACCTCTGTGTTGTGAAAATGTATTCAGGGTCTTTTAGTGACGTTAGTGCCACTGTTATAAGAGATGTTGATGGATAGATTGACATTAAATTCATGATTCCTAGAGAATGACTTCAGCAATTCCTTAACTTTTCCTATTGGGTTAGATTTATCCAGTACCTCAGTGTAGCTTTACATGCTTGCTGAAGTACTGACTGCTGCACAGAGCTGGTGGGACATCTGTATATTGCGATGTTTGTCATCCTTCTTCTGGGAATACTTTCTCTTTTGCACAAGAAACAACAATAATTTCCTCTCATTTGCTGTCTTTGCGATTTAGGAGCATGCTGCAAACCAAGGCAGGGTCCCCACTGAACCCTTTCTTACACCCCACTGAATTCACATAGTCCAAAGGATGCAATGGCCCTCAGTTGGCAAACACTCATGGACTTGTTTTCCCTTACACTTTCATCAAATGCATGCTTGGCTTGCTAAAGGAAATACCTTATTACAGTTTTACTAGCCCTTTGTATAATCTGTAATTAGTGCCTTCTCTAAAATGATTAGGGTGAAATGGCCAAGTTCAGCAAAATTATATTCTATGAGGATCATAAATGCTTATAAAAGTCAGTGGATGGCAGCACTCTTAAAATAGGCAGGAACTTGACCAGAGACCAGTAAGGTTAATTATAGTAAGCACACATGAAATGATAGCCTGAAAGATGCAGGTAAAATGTCAAGAGAACAGGAAGATGCTTTCATTGAGTCAACTTATTTTACTAACAGGTGAAAAATGTTTTTAAAACAACAGGAACAGACAATGATGATGCTGATTGAGAAATAGTATTCCTTGCAGAAAAAGTAAAAATTTTCACAATCTTCATTTGAAAAAATTGGGACAGCAGGTGGAATAGGTGTCAAATAAAACCTTAGGATTACCTCTGCTTTTTGTAACCTTGTTTGAATAATAGTGTGCTATTGAATGAGTGAGTGTGTGTTGTTATAAGCCATTAAAGGAGCATGTGGTGGCGGCAATGGGGAAAAGTGAGCACATCACCATTCTCACAACTGTGGTTTGCTCTGTGCTTTGATGCAGCATTTCTTGCTGCAGAAAACAGATGTTATGATGTGTAGCTGTTAATAATTGATATTAATAATAATTAATATCAGTGGGCCAGTGTTTTATTGGCCTATCTACATCAATCAAGCAGAATATTACGACCACTGACTAGTGAATTGGATAACACTGATTGTTTCTTCATCATGGCACCTGTTACAGGATGGGATATATCAGAGAACAAGTGAATATTTTGTTCTAAAAGTTGATGTGTTACAAGCAGAAAAAGTATAAGGATTTGACTGAGTTTGAGAAGGACCAAACTGTGTTCAACAACTGGGTCAGAGCATCTCCAAAACTACATTTTTTGTGGGGTGTTTCCAGTCTGCATCTATCAAAAGTTGTCTAAGAAAAAAACAGTGGTGAATATATATTTCTATTGGTCTGACAAAGAAAAAACATATTCTTATATTTTAAAATCTTAATGCAGTTTAATTATATTGCTGTTAATTTACATTTGTATTACAGGTATATTATTAGTTACAAATGTGGGTGAAATGCTTGAGCTCTACAGAGTCATGCATTAAACAAAATATCAAAACAAAAAAAATAGTTTTTGTAATCAAATTATTTGAGTTACTCAATGAATCATTGCAGCCCTATATGCAAAAAGACTTGCAGAAACTAAAAGATTTTATGTGTTAAACCTCTTGTTTTATCTTAATGGGATTGTCCTGGTCACAATGTATCCCATGGTACTGAAGATTGCTGTCAAACACCTGCATGTAATGTGAGTATTGGATGTTCAGTCAATAGGCAGCAATCAAAAATATTTAATAAGCCTGAAGAAGTCTTGTGGCACTATTTTTCTGCTCAATCTTTTTTTTTTTTTTTTTGGTTCTCTTCATTTAAACAGGGGAGCCTTCCTCAAAACTCTACAGAAACGAAGGTACATGACTGTCAAACACGAACATGTAATGAGTATTGGATGTTCAGCTACAATATACAACTTGTTAATTAATATTTAACAAGTTGAAAGTCTTTAGGTCACATTTTTCTGTTCATTTTTTTTTACACCTTTTTGTTTTTCTTCAATTGAAATGGGGGGTCCTCCCCAGCCATGTCCTCCCCAGCCATGTCCTCCTCAGCCATGTCCTCCTCAGCCATGTCCTCCTCAGCCATGTTGTCCCCAGCCATGTCCTCCCCAGCCATGTCCTCCTCAGCCATGTCCTCCCCAGCCATGTCCTCCTCAGCCATGTCCTCCTCAGCCATGTCCTCCACAAAGATGCACAGAAGCAAAAGTACCTGACTGTCAAACACCAGCATGCAATGTCAGTATTTGATGTTCAGCAACAATAAGCTACAATCTAAAATATTTAATATGCTAGAAGAAGTCTGTTGGTCCCATTTTTCTGTTCATTGTTTTTCTCATTTTTGTTTCTCTTCAATTGAAACCGGGACCCTCCCCAGCCATGTCCTCCACAGCCGCGTCCTCCCCAGGTGTGCCCTACTCAGAACTGCAAAGAGGAGAATGTACCTGATTGTCAAAGACGTGCATGCGATGTGAGTATATGATTTTCAGCCACAATAAATGACAATCAGTAATACTTAATGAGCTTAAAGAAGTCCTCTGTTCCTGTTTCCTGTTCACTGTTTCTCTCATTTTTGTTTCTTTTCATTTGAATAGGGGGGTAACAGAGAGTGCTCTGCCTGTTCAGAAGAGAATGTACCTGAAGTCTGTGAACAGCAACCCACAAGTAAGGAAAGAGAAAAAAAAAAGTCTACTGAAAAATGCTTTTGACAGACACTAAAAAAAACATTCAGCAGTCCTTATTCGGTCACTTAAATAAAAATTCATTTTATGCACACTGGTAACGCTGTCTGGGCTATTCATTATATCACTTTTTCTTCTTCTTTCGTGTCGCCACAACAGATCATCTCCCTCCGTCTCATCCTATTCCTGGCATCCTCTTCTTTCACACCAACCCTCTGCATGTCCTCCTTCACCACATCCATGCTATTTATTAGATCACCATGGTACAAAATATGTAAGCTTAAACTGGGACATATCCAGCTTATTTTAATTGTCATTTAAAATAATATTATTACTATTATGATCTCTTTACATTATTATTATTATTATTATTATTATTATTATTTCTTTACGTTAAGAAACAGTTCGTGCTGTTCTCATCACATGTAATTAAAATTTCAGCATGTGCATATGTGTTAGACAATAGAGATTGTATGTCTATTTGTGTGTCTTGTAGGCTGTGTTGTGAATGGGTATGACTTCCCTAATGGAGCTGTGATCCCTGGTGGAGACCCCTGTCAAGAGTGTAGATGTGTGGTACGTCTATAGCTTACCATCAGTTACCCCACCCCTGGTGAGGGGGACAGGGTATTGTTGTTGGTATGTTTGTTTGTTAAGAATATTACTGCAAAACTACCATTCTGATACATACCAAATTTTCATGAGGGGGCCAGTGACTTCTAGATCACCTGATTCAATTTTGCTATAATAGGCTCAAAGCCAGAGGTCAAGTTTTTTATGAAAATCTTGTGAACATGAAAAATCAAATGATGTGAGGTAGGACGTTCAAATACACACCATAGATGCATCTCAGATTACTTAGTTCTAACTATAATAATTCCAATCACAGAATGTGATGACCCATTAGGATCTACTGAGACCTGCTAATTATGTGTTCAAGGACTTCCAGGGGATTTGCACCACCTAAAATTTCTACTACCAGGAGGCTGAGGGACAGCACTGGCAGTTGACAGTATTTTTGTTCAGTCATTAAAAGCATCTTTTCATTCTTAAATTTGGTTTAAATGTGAAACTGATCTGATTGAGATTGAGGATTTGCAGGATACTTGAATTTAAAATGGGAAACTTTGTTTACTTTCATAAAAACAGTTATTTTAGTTTCAACCTTGAAAATTTGTAGGTATGGACAATAGTGTTCTCTCAATTATTGAATGTTTGGAGAATCACATGTTTGTAAGATGAACAACATTCAAACCAGCTAAAACATCTGCCAGGGGCACGTTTTGTTGTGTCCAACACCGCTTCTTTGTTTTTTTTGTTTTTGTTTTTTTTTTTGGGGGGGGGGGGGGGGGGGGGTTAATCAATTGAAGATCAATTTATCTATGGTCTTTCTCTCAAAGGATGGAAATATGGCATGTTCACCTGTCCGCTGTCCTGCGTTGTCTTGTCACAACCCAGTGCGTCATACTGGAGAGTGTTGTCCACAGTAAGACGTCTGCCTAACACCATCAATGCCACTTTTAAGCCTGTATTATTCCACACTTTGTTTCTTTGGAGTTTAAATATGTATACTCAATGTTTATGTAAACCTGTAGATGTGAGCAGTGTAAATTTCAGTCCAAAGTATATGAGAATGGAGAGACGTTCACATCCAAGAGACACCCCTGCCTCCAATGCCACTGCTCTGTGAGTTTTTTGGTTCATGTGACTGAAAACCTCTTTACATTTCAGAGAATTAAAACAACTAGGCTGTGTTTTAATTCCATTCAACTTCTTCTTGTTTCTGTCTGTTAGGCGGGTCAAGTGTCATGTGAACACATGGCTGCATCATGTCCTACACCACAGTGTACTCATCCAGCTAAGCACAGAAGACAATGTTGCCCCACATGCAGTAGTCAGTGTCATAAATATGTATCCAGTTTCCTCATATGTTTCAGCTTTTACAGAAACATTCAATCAGTCTTTTGTGTTTGTTCCCCAGAGTGTGAGTATGAACGGAGGGTGTATACTGATGGGACATCGTTCACCTCTGCTGGGAGTGGATCCTGCCTGCAGTGCAGGTGTAAGGCAAGTTTGTGCAGATAAAACCCCAAACATTTTATCTAGTACAAAAAAAAAAAACAGGCAAGGTGCATATTTATATTTTTTCCCACAACACGAGGCATAATTCTACATCTGTTTAATGCTTTTCTTCTCTTCTGGATTATAGCACACTTTGAGTCCACACTTTTCATGCCCATTAATATCTTTGACAGTTCTTTTGCTGTGTCTCTGTTTAGGGTGGAAATGTACTTTGCCAAGAAAAGCAGTGTCCTCCTGTCCACTGCTCCAACCCTGTTAGAGACCCACATCATTGCTGTCCAGTCTGCAAAAGTAATTTCTGACTCACACACATTTACAGTGCAGGTGCAGCTCATTAGTGAGTGTCCTGTATGAAAACTTCCTTTCTCATTGTAGGTTGCATAATTGATGGTGTCGAATACGAAGAGGGCTCCAAATGGCAGCCTGAGGGTCTGTGTTCCAGCTGCACTTGTGTGGATGGAGAGACCTTATGTACACCCACACCATGCCCCCCCACCAACTGTCACCATCCAACCACGATTACTGGTAAAAAAATAAATAAATTTTTCAAGTTCAAAAAGGTAACCTTTCATGTATTCTGTATTCATTATGAAGTGAAATATTACAAACCTTTAATCATGCAATATTAAACTTAGTACTCTGTCCCTTTTGTTTCCTGAGGCTCCTGTTGTTCAGTGTGTGACAGCTGCACTTACAACCAGCATGTGTATAGTAACGGCCAGAGGTTTACACTCCCTGACCATCCCTGTTACATCTGCACTTGTCAGGTAAGAATGCTTCCATTCATAAACAGCAATTTTCATCTCTGTACCTGCTCACAACTTATTCCTTTCAACTTCTGCTCAGGATGGCACCGTTCAGTGTGAGACACAACTTTGTCCCCCACTTAACTGCAGGGGCTCATACACCCCACCTGGAGAATGCTGCCCCAGATGCCCGGGCATCTAAACTCGGACTGTGAGTCTGTGAGTGGAGTGGGTTTTACCAACTGTGTGAGTTTGTATGAGGAAAGTGAGTGAAAGAATAAAACACAATGGCCTAATAGTAGTAAAAGGAAGGTGTGTGTGTGTGTGTGTGTGTGTGTGTGTGTGTGTGTGTGTTTAATTAATTGTGGCTCTAAAAAATGTTTCGAGAAGGTAAAGTAGTTTTGGTCACAGCACTGCTCAGCTGAGGAGCTATGGAGCTGAGGCTCTGTTTAAATTTATTTGATGTTTCTCATGTAACCCACATACTACTGATCGGTATGAATGGGCCCTGAGTTCGTATTCAACGACATTAATTACTTAACCACTATAACATCACACACTCTACAATTGGAATTAACAATACCACACTTTAATTAGAAAACCACCAAAAACACACTTAAATCAATATTTCAGTTCTTTCAGGTCAATTAACGGTTCAAATATACATCCCCACACACAACAGTCCCAAATAATGTTATTAAACAAAACAAACCCGTTGCAGGCCTGATTCGGAGCTCGGGTACGGTGAGACCAGAAATTTTGCGGTCCTTTCACTCAATTAGAGCCAAAATAAAATAATAAGCCAACAGTACCTTTTTCCAATATGGCGGTGCAAACGTTCAGTCCACGTTGTCCCACACAGGCAAGAAGCACAGGGAATACCCGTCTGGTCGCCGTTTCCCGCGTGGCCAGAGGAACTCTGAACTATAGGTAGCTCAGAGCGCTATCTGGGATCCTCTTTTGTCTGTGTGCGGTAAGAGTCAGCTGAGTCCTGTAGCGATTAGCCGGGCTAGCCAACCGCAGCTTTCAGACGATCAGCGCGGCTAATTTCCGCTCGATTATCCAGCGAGCAAACCACGACTTTCAAGTCCAAACACTTAGAGGCGTAGGCTGCGCCAAATTAAACTGTCCTCCTTCCGTCCACCTGGCCGATGTCCGAACACGGAGTACCAGTTTAACTCTCCATAAAACTTTCACTTTTTCAGTCAAAGTCTAGCGCACCTCTCTTCTCGGGTCTCTCTTTTTCCTTCTCCCTCGCGCACACTCACACCACCTCCAATCAGCAGCCAGTACAGAAACAGGTGACTAAAATGAAACACTAGATTGGCTTTCCTTCACAACAAATGAAATAAACAAATAAAATAGAATATTTATGGCAAATTAATTATCTTAACACCTTAACATTTGAAATTTTAACATTCACATAAATGCATTTAACCACATTCAATCAACTTATTTATGTCCATTTCCTACAGGGCTACACCCTCCCCCATCAACACGTCTGATGTCCTCAGCAGACTAACATCTTAAGTAACTTAATGAACTGCATGGTAACAGGAAATGGATAAAGTGTTTAACATTAGCTGTCTTTTTAGCCCTTTCCAATCTGTATCACAATACCTCTGTGTACAATAGTCAATGGTTGATCTCGAGATTTTCCTGGTTTATCGTAGGTCAACCTTACTACTGGTTTCACTGACCTTTTGGGCCTAGTCCTCTTTGTAGGTAGTCTTGAGCCAGGGCTACTAGACTGTCTTACACCTTCATCACTGTTCGAACCATCGTCAGGCTCAGTGCTGGCTTCATGGTCAGTGTCACGGTCAGAGTCTACAGGAGAATGATCTGGTCGGTCAGAGTAGTTGTCACTCAGTGGAATGCAGTCTCCCACCTGTTCCCCTCTACTCACAGTGTCATCCCTCCTCTGAACCATTTTCTCAAAATAAGTCCTATAGGGTCTAGATGGCAAACCACCCTCAAAATCAGATGACTCACTTGAACTCACCCCTTCACTTTGTATGGAATGATGGGTGCTAACCCTCTCAGGCCGCTTCTGGCTGTCTAATCTCTTTGCTCGCTTATTGGATGCATCCTGCGAGTACTCCATCATTGGGATTCGCACTAAGTCTCCTATAGGAAGAAGATTATCCCTATGTAATGTCCTGACTCTGTCCTTGCCATTCTGGGATTTTACTTTGTAGACCGGCAAGTTTGGCATTCGGGCCACAACAACATAGGGAACGTCACACCAGCGATTCTCAAGCTTGTGTTTCCCTTTTATTCCAAGATTTCTCACCAACACTCTGTCACCTGGCTCTAGAGTCTGGGCCACAAGTCTCTTGTCATAAGTCCTCTTGTTTCTCAAGTGCGACTTGCCAGAGGCTTCTGCAGCCAGCTCATAAGCCTTCTGCAAATCCTCCTTCAGTTTGGTGACATAGGAAGAGTGCTGATGTTCTGCCCTTTCATTTAGATGTGTCCCAAAACACACATCCACTGGAAGTCTAGCTTCTCTTCCAAACATCAAGAAGTACGGCGAATATCCGGTAGCATCACATTTAGTGCTGTTATAAGCGTGCACAAGATGTGTAACATACTGACTCCATTGCCGCTTCTTTTCCTGCTTCAGAGTCCCTAGCATTGACAACAAGGTCCTGTTAAATCGTTCGGGCTGAGGATCACCCTGAGGATGGTACGGAGTAGTCCGCGACTTCCGTATGCCAAGGATTTTCAGCATTTCCTTAATGAGTCTCGACTCAAAGTCTCGTCCCTGATCCGAATGAATCCGGGCTGGCAAACCGTAGTGCACAAAATACTTCTCCACCAAAACCTTGGCGACTGTGAGAGCCTTCTGGTTTTTGGTTGGAAATGCTTGGGCATATCTTGTGAAATGGTCTGTGATCACTAGCACATTACTTATTCCTTTGGAGTCAGGCTCCATGGACAGGAAATCAATACAGACCAACTCCATCGGCCCTGTGCTGACTATTTGGTGCAGTGGTGCCACTCTTTGGCATGGAGTTTTCCTCAAGAGGCACTCTCCACAGTTTTTTATGTAGTGTTCTGCCTCGACAGACATCTTGGGCCAGAAGAATCTGCTTCGGAGCATATCAACTGTCCTTTCCACGCCCATATGACCTAAGTCATCATGCATGGATTTCAGCACCACAGCTCTGAATTCAGCAGGTAGCACCAGTTGGTAAGTCTTTTCTCCTGCACGACTTATACTCAGTCGGTGAAGGAGTCTGTCTTTCATAATCAACTTTCCCATTTCTCGTTTCATGGCAAGTAAGTCTGGGTTTGTCTTGATCTCATCTGGCCATCTGCCACTCTTTATGGCCTCAATGGTTGGTCTTATTACAGGATCTTGTTCCTGTGCTGCCATTAGCTCAGGCTTGGACAATTGCCTCAGATTGTTCAACTCCAAGTTTGTAGAAAAGGTGTAAGCATCAGGCACACAATCTGGATGGGCTCCAAGCTGCTGCGCGTATCTTGGTGAGTCCTCAGGAGAATTAAGGCCACCAACTCTCTGGCAAATAGACTTAACACTCTCCTGAGAGATGTTTCGCATTTCTGTCTTCCTTTCTCCTGGCTCCATCCGGGACAACAGATCAGCATCAATGTTGTTTCTGCCAGGTCGGTAAACAATGTCAAAGTCATACACTGACAAATCTGACAACCATCTATGTCCTGTCGCATTGAGTTTTGCTGACGTAAGGACATAGGTTAGCGGGTTGTTATCAGTGTACACTGTAAAGCGGACTCCATAGAGATAATCGTGGAATTTCTCAACCACGGCCCACTTAAGAGAGAGAAATTCCAGCTGATGGATGGGATAATTCTTTTCTGATGAACTGAGTTTACGGCTGGCAAATGCAACCGGCCGAAGCCCTTCAGGATGCTCTTGATACAAAACTGCACCAAGACCTGACAGGCTAGCATCCACATGCAGCACATATGGCTTACTAGGGTCGGCAAAGGCTAGAACTGGTGCATTCGTGAGGCAGGTTTTAATAGCTTCAAATGCCTCGGTGCACACTTGATCCCATCTGTCTCCAAAGGGATCCCTCTCATCCAAATAGGCATGATTCTGCCCTGTCTTGGGTCTCCTTCCCCTCTGAGTTGGGGCGTACCCTTTAGTGAGGTCTGTCAAAGGGCGGACAATAGCTGAGTAATTGTGGATAAACCTCCGATAGTATCCACAAAACCCTAGAAATGATCGCAAGGTCTTAAGGTTGTGTGGCCTGGGCCAGTTCACGACAGCCTCCACTTTGCCGGGGTCGGCTGCGACACCTTCTGCTGACACTATGTGACCCACATACTTGACTTGCGTCTGACAGAACTGACATTTGTCAAGTGAAACCTTGAGTCCTGCCTCGTTGAGTCTGTCCAACACTTTCAGGAGTCTCTCTTCGTGCTCCTCTAGTGTTTTCCCAAACACTATTAAGTCGTCCAGGTAAACTAGTACCTGGAGCAAGTTCATGTCACCGACGACCCTCTCCATCAACCTTTGGAAGGTCGCAGGAGCTCCAGTGATGCCTTGAGGCATCCGCTCAAACTGATAGAAACCTAGCGGACATATGAAAGCGGTTTTCTCTTTGTCCTCCTCCTTCATGGCTATCTGGTAGTAGCCACTCCTTAAGTCCAGGACTGAAAACCATTTGCTTCCAGATAGACAATCCAGAACTTCATCAATCCGGGGGGTTGTGTATTGATCAGGCACAGTGCGGCTGTTGAGTGTGCGGTAATCAATGCACATTCTGACTTCTCCGTTTTTCTTTCGAACAATGACAATTGGAGAGGCATAAGGACTCCTAGACTCCTTAATTATGCCTGCTGCCAATAACCTCTGTATGTGACGACGCACATCATCAATATCAGCTGGAGCAATGCGTCTGGACCGCTCACGAAATGGTCGCGGGTCTGACAGACGAATTGTATGCTCTACATCTCTGGCTAACCCCACATCGAGTTCATGAGAAGAGAATACATCGGCCCTTTCAGACAATTTCTGACGGAGCCTGGCTTTCCACTCCTCTGGAACAGGAGATGAGCCAAAGTTGATAAGACTGATGTCAAATCCCTCAGACACCAGCTGTTGTTCTGACACGGTTGTAACAACATCAGTCGTGCACAGACAGCCTAAGGTGGTGCCAACTGGAATCTTTATGTCTTTAAGTGACTCGTTTTGCAGAAGAACTGTGAACTGGTTAGCATCCACAGCATTGCTTGGGATTGTCATGGACTGTAACAATACACCAGCGGGAAGAGGGTTGGTAGAAGAAGCTTCTACCATCAAGATCTCATGAGGCAAGGGCTGTTTTAGCTCAACTTTACAGGTTGCTTTACAGCTGCTCCCTGCAGGTAGCACAAGAGAACCAGGACCCTGCCACTTGACACACCCTACTTCATCATCATCTTCTTCCTCAGGGCAAGCACTGTGCACCATCAAGGGTGAAACAGACTCACCTGAGGTACCCTCACAGAGCTGGGCTAGCCTCTTGGGAAGGTTGGCACTGGCATTGGTTCCTAAAATCACTGGAGTCTGGTCAGGGCCTGGGGGGTCAGGACATATCAGTGCTAGGACTGACATAGTGGTTGGTGCTCCCACTACTTTCTTTGGAAACTCTATGTCCACCACCACATAGCCACGATATGGGTAGCTTGAATCACTCAATCCCCAAATGTTTAGCCGACTCACAGGGTGAATAGGGATATCTGATAGGTATCTCTGGTACCAAGACTCAAAGATTATGCTGACTCTTGAGCCGCTGTCTAATAATGCCTTACACAGGTGCCCATTGACTTTCAGTGGCTCTAAAGATGGTGGCCCAATCAGGCCTTCTGGAAGCCCATGGGACTCCAACACGTCCACTGCACTTTTCCTAACTGTACCAGCCACTTCTTCGGGGATGGTTTTACCTGTAGCTGGTTGGGGTTTACCCCTGGTTTTCTTGAGAACTCCAAGGAGTCTCTGAATAACCTTGCTCTGGTTCTCAGGCTTGTTACACTTTGGCGCTATGTGGCCATTTTCCCCACAGCGGTAACAAAAGCGTTCTTCTGAGTCAGGTGACTGCCTGGCTGATGGAGTCCCCACCGCCATCACAGTTGGAGAAGCTCCTGCCTGACAGGACAGCCGTGTACCTACTTTCTTTTGCAACTGCTTCACTTGTTTCTTTAGGGCAACCACTTCAGGGTCCACATTATTCTCTGAAGCTAGCTCTCTGCTATCCAACTGCTTTTCACCCTTCTCTGTTTCTGCAGGAGAATGGGTAGCAAGTGCTGCAAACATGGCTTTTACTTCTTTGAGTTCTGCTTTCAGGCTCTGTATCTCAGATTGCCTGTTGTCAGCTTGTGGCTTAACTTGAACCGAGCTCACTGAGCGGTTCAGCTTAACTCTGGAAGCTTCATATTCTTCCTCTATGCGAATTTCTCGCAGTAGTTCAAGGAAGGTTGGGGGTTTGGTCCTCCTCTCTCTAAGACGGAGGTTAATTAGCATTAAGTCAGCATCTACTGCACCTTTAAGTAGCTGCTCAACACGTGCGGTGTCCATACTGTTAACTGGGATACCACCTCTTTGTACAACTTTTGTCAAAGCACGCTCTAACCTGCGGAGAAAATCAGACAACTTTTCCCCAGGTTGTTGCTGCAACAGTCTAAAGGCAAAATACAAGTCATCTCCGGACTCTGCCAGTCCAAAGGCACTCTCTAACGCCTCTAAACATCCTTCAGGGGTCACATCCGGATCAGATAAACGCACTGCTTTTATCACATCTAACGCTGGCCCCTTTAAACTCTCTATGAGTCTCCTCCTTTTTTCTTTTGGAGAGCCAGGACACTCTTCGACCAGCAGGTATGCTTGCTCTAACCAGTGGTCAAATTGTTCCTCACCCGCTGGGGTGGGGATGTTACCTGAAAAAATTCTCAGGCGTCGGTGTCCTGCATTCTCTGGGGACGGTTTAACTGTTTTGTCCAGCAGGTCACCAACAGCACGCAAGATGGACTCAGTAGGAGACACTGGCTGTGATCCAGCCAATAAAGCTTGCACATCCTCGGCAGACTTTCCTTCAGCCTCCAACAGAGCTTTCAGTTTACCAGCAAAATCTTCCTCAACCCCAGGAGTTTCAGCTACTACACAAATTGGCCATGCTGTCAATCCATCGGGAGAGCGAACTTCTTTTGGGACTGCTGAGTCAGTCACTTTTTGTCGACACTCACAAAGCACTAACACTTGATTGTCTCTGTCACTTAGCATTCGTCCTCTGACTCTTACGCGCCCAAGACACTTGATAGTCTGTAGTGCATCTTCTATCTGCGCAATCTCTGTGTGCTCTGGAACTACAGTCAGTAAAGCATGATTTTCATCTAATGTCTCTCCACTACACCAGTTCTTCAATCTGGTCACTAGGTTGGTATCCATGTCAAAGATCCTCTATTAACATTCCCTCATGTAATACAGTTAGAGACTCAATACATTTTTTTTTTTGTTTTTATACACATCAAATATAACACAATCCCAGCGGTGCCTCCATTTATGTAACCCACATACTACTGATCGGTATGAATGGGCCCTGAGTTCGTATTCAACGACATTAATTACTTAACCACTATAACATCACACACTCTACAATTGGAATTAACAATACCACACTTTAATTAGAAAACCACCAAAAACACACTTAAATCAATATTTCAGTTCTTTCAGGTCAATTAACGGTTCAAATATACATGTATCCCCACACACAACAGTCCCAAATAATGTTATTAAACAAAACAAACCCGTTGCAGGCCTGATTCGGAGCTCGGGTACGGTGAGACCAGAAATTTTGCGGTCCTTTCACTCAATTAGAGCCAAAATAAAATAATAAGCCAACAGTACCTTTTTCCAATATGGCGGTGCAAACGTTCAGTCCACGTTGTCCCACACAGGCAAGAAGCACAGGGAATACCCGTCTGGTCGCCGTTTCCCGCGTGGCCAGAGGAACTCTGAACTATAGGTAGCTCAGAGCGCTATCTGGGATCCTCTTTTGTCTGTGTGCGGTAAGAGTCAGCTGAGTCCTGTAGCGATTAGCCGGGCTAGCCAACCGCAGCTTTCAGACGATCAGCGCGGCTAATTTCCGCTCGATTATCCAGCGAGCAAACCACGACTTTCAAGTCCAAACACTTAGAGGCGTAGGCTGCGCCAAATTAAACTGTCCTCCTTCCGTCCACCTGGCCGATGTCCGAACACGGAGTACCAGTTTAACTCTCCATAAAACTTTCACTTTTTCAGTCAAAGTCTAGCGCACCTCTCTTCTCGGGTCTCTCTTTTTCCTTCTCCCTCGCGCACACTCACACCACCTCCAATCAGCAGCCAGTACAGAAACAGGTGACTAAAATGAAACACTAGATTGGCTTTCCTTCACAACAAATGAAATAAACAAATAAAATGGAATATTTATGGCAAATTAATTATCTTAACACCTTAACATTTGAAATTTTAACATTCACATAAATGCATTTAACCACATTCAATCAACTTATTTATGTCCATTTCCTACAGGGCTACACTCATAAGACAGGAAACATAAAATAATTAAAAAAAACAACACAAATAAGCTTGGTGGCAGCACGATGGCGTGGTGGTCAGCACTGCTGCCACCAGTCCTGGGTTCAATTCCACCTTAACCCAGGCCTCTCTTTCTGTGAGGAGTTTGCATCTTCTCCCTGTGTCTGTGTGGGTTTCCTCCCACAGTCCAAAGACATGCACTTACTGGGGTTAGGTTAATTGGCCACTCTAAATTGCCCATAGGTGTGAATATGAGTGTGGATGGCTGTCTGTCTTTCTGTGTTGGCCCTGTGACAGGCTGGCGACCTGTACAGGGTGTACCCTGCCTCTTGCCATATGTTAGCTGGGATAGGCTTGGGCCCCCCCTGTGACCCTGAACTGGATAAAGGGAAGTGAATGGATGGATGGACAAATAAGCTACCCAGAACTCAGTCTGATTTAAAAAGCTAGAGAATAAAAATAGGTCTTCAACTGAGTTTTAAAAGTGTCTACTGTTGGAGCTGTAAGGATGTGAAGCAGCAGTTTGCTCCACAGTTTTAGACCCAGCCTCCTCTGTGCTTTAATCTGCACCTTGGGACAGTTAGGAGCATTTCATCAGCAGCCTTCAATGGTCTAGTGGGAATGTGCAAACTGAAAAGATCAGAGAACACTTATAGTCAATTCAAAAACTGACTGGCAGCCAGTGCAGGGAAGCTAATATGGAGGGTATGTGGGTTCTCTGTGAGATTTTGTTCAGTGTTGTCATGTCAACACAGCCCCCCCCTCCCTTCCTCCCTTTTTAGATTTCTAATACTGGACTACAGCTCTTAGTCTAGCATTAAAAATACTAAGGGATTCCCACAAGGAACCAGTGGGAGAACTGCCCAGTAGAGAAACTCAAAGTTTTCTCTGTTTTTTGAGGGTGAATGGCATCAGAGCTGTGCAGCCAATCAATATACCACATCCCACAGTCCTTAAGCATGTCTATCATTATAACCTACTCTTTGCAAATGTTTACAGATATTGATTACTGAAACTGTGTTGTCCATCGAAACATTTCCTCCAGATGTTATGTTTAGATATTTCTGTCCTGGAACACTGCAAGGTGATATAAAAGATATTTAAGCATATTTACGCTGCAAAAGCCACAGAGGTATAAGCAAGGGGAATTTGTTTTAAAAAGTCCAAATATCAGACTCGCTTTGGTAATGGAGCATAATTTCTCCCTTTAATGCCCGATGCAAGGGTTGTTCAGCTTTGGAATGTCATTTTGGATGCTTGTGCCTGGGTTTATTTAAAGCTGTGTTTAATTTTAATTTCAACAATAAAATTTGTCCCATGTGTGTGAATACAGATCAATAGGTTTGCCACGCAGGCACACAAGACAGGAGGATACCAACATGGAGAGAAGGACACCAGCATGGAGTTTCATAAACTTTCTAGATGGTCTCACAAAACCATCTAGAAGGGCGAATGCTGCAGTGGACAGAGTAGCCTTGGTGGTCAGTAAATTAAGGGGAGGATGCTTGGGTGTGTACATAAACAAATCCTGGTGCCAAAATGCTCTGGAATTTTCCACTGATTGTTCCCTGTACATGGAGCTAATGACAGCCGACCCTTCTACATGCCACAAGAGCTAACAGCAGTTAGTTATGTCTCTGTACCACTAAGCACTGATATGAAGGAGGCGGTGTCAGAGCTCTGCAAAATCATCAGTGAGCGACGGAGAGACCATCCAGATGCCTTCTTCATCATCAAGCTTTTATGTGACTTTCCTGCTGATATTTTACCTTCTTCTTGTGATTCTATGGTAAACAGTTTTAACAGTAAATTGCAATTACCACTTGAGATAGTGGCCCAATTGAAAACAAAAAGTAGCAACTAATCTGACACCTCTGTGCTTATATGCTTATAATTTTGAGTATAATCGTTCATTATACATTTCATTGTTTAGTAAAATTCATTTATATGTTTACTAATAAATTTAGTTACTTGAATAACTTGCGTTTACACATAATATATTATAGTATATTTTTAAATAGTTAGGCAGCTCATTCTGTTTCTCTTTACAATACTGTCTTTTATATAAGACATTTGAGGTCAACTTGAAAGAAAGGCAGATGTGAAATGTAAGTGAGATCAGAGGTGTGATCAAAACTCACTCGTCTCCATTTCAGCTGTTTAAGTTTGTTTAATAAATAATTTGTTTAAATTAGTGAACAGTGTGTTCACTTTTTTTTTTCATGGCTTTATGAGCCAGGTTGTGACAGAGGTCAAATGTGATGACATATTTGGATGCAGAATATAATGTGACATTTAGAATCCCCGTAGAGCAATATCAATTCCTAAATGTTGCCAATACAAAGGTTGTTTAATGTTGAGCATAGTTTTCAAGATGAATGACATTTCATGAAAGTTTGACCTTTTTTGAAGCAGGGTTAAAATAGTTTAGGATTTTACATTATAGTTTAGTTTTATTTTGTTGTAATTGTTTTCACTACTTTAGTTTTAATTAGATTTTTAGGGTGATTTTGCTTTTTTTAATTAGTTTTTATATCAGTTTAATGCTTACTTTTAGTTTTCAATAGTTTTAGATAACAGCGTTATGTGCTAAATGTGTGTAATACTAAGGACACATATAGTCACCTGTCTCCCCATGTCTTGTATTGTCTTTGGATGGGTGTTCTGGAACTCTTTAATTTCCCCGATAAGGGATTAATAAAGTTTAATCTAATCTAATACACACCCACTTGTAAGAATCATAGTTTCTAAGTTGTAAGTCTTTTTGTCAATTTTAGACCAATACATAATTAAGTTGACCTTGAAGACCTTGGTGGAAGTAAAGCCAAATTTTAATGGATTGTTAACATGACCCCACTCTACACACGTACAAAGTTTTATCAGAATTCATTAAAAATGTTTATTGTGTTTACAGACAGAATGATACACACACAAACAGAGGTAATGAACGGTCAGATTTTTCTAGAAATGATGACCATTTACAATAAAGCAATAAAACAAGTTCAACATGCTCACTTTGCTAAACTAATTCTACATGTTCTGCTCCCGAAAGAGGTTTTGCCATAAACTCTGTGTTCCTGTGTCTCAGCATTGAGTCTTCCTAATGTAAGCTTGCCAGTGTGAACATTTCCTTTTTTTTCAGTCTTACTTGAATTTGTTGCTGTGGATTCAGTTAAGAATAGACCTTTATTCTCTTGCTTTGGGTAGCTGAATACCAGAACACGGGTCCGCCACAGGGTGGAGATATTTTTTCAAGCAAAAAAACAAACAAAAGACAAGGCAAGAAAAGGCAGTCATATCCTTTTGGGAATAGAAAGTACTTTTCATCTTGTGTGAATATCTGTGGTCTCTCCCTTTCATCTGAAAAATGTTATATCTTGACAAAATGAATAAACAAGCTTTCACTACTATCTACCTTTGGATTACTGCCCCAGGGGAAAATGTAAGATTGCGTCTTCAGAGCATCGACCCAGCAGTGTTGCCAGATCGGGTGAGCGTCCGCCTATCATCACTGGCAATGATGCCCCCCCAATCCCCACCCTCCCTCTCTTCCCTCTCTTGCTCTCTCTCACTCTTTTAGATATTGTGTGCAGTCAGGTAACATATTGAATGTTAAACTCAGTCAATGACCATAAATCCTATGCTTTTTGTGTAAGGTGGATTTTTTTTTTTTAAACTTTGTTTTTAAACAGTTTTATAGTCTTACAAAGGTGAACACAACATAGGAATTGAATAACATATAGAACATTGAACAAATGGGTCACTGAGGGAGAGAGGCAGTGGTGTATCACAAAAAAAGAAGAAAAAAAAAAAAGGGCAAATAATGTTCCAAATAGCACCGGGTTACAGTAAAACTTATTGAGGTCCCAAGGGGAATGAATGGGGTTGTAGGTTGGACGCACCTGCTAAGAACGTGGAGACCCCTTTGTGAAAATTTCAGTAATGTCTTATTATCTGATATCAAGTCACCTTTATCACAAAGTATAGCAGAGGGAAAATAGAGAGAGAGAGAGAGAGAGAGGTGAGAGAAAAAAAAATAAAAAAATAAAAATAATTACTTCACAGTATTTTTACATTTGCATATATTAACCATTTTGACCAGTATTTTTCGGCCTTGTTGCTTTGAAGTCTCAGGGAGTAGGTGAGCATCTCCATATCACATATTTCTTTTACAGTGGCAGACCATTCTTTCAGTGTTGGTGGGCTCCCACTAAGCCATTTCCTTGTTATTGCTTTTTTCCCTGCTATCAGTAGTATTTTCAGAAGGTATTTATCTGGAGAGTTGAGTTCAGTTGGTAAATTACATAAATATATAGTTTGAAAGTTAAAGTCAATTCCAAATCCAAGAATTATTCTTATCTCTTTGGCTATCTTTTACCAGTAGGAATGAATCAGTGGGCATCCCCAGAAAACATGAAAATGGTCTGCCATCACATTGTTACATTGTCTCCAACAATGCCCAGAATCAGTTCTGCCAGTCTGAGAGTATGTTATTTTGGGGGTTATAAAAAACCTAATGATATTTTTCCATGAATATTCCCTCCATAGCCCTGAGCTGGTGGTGGTGGAATTAATTTGGCATATGTTTAGCCACTCATTGTCTGTCAATGTTATTTTGGCCTCCTTCTCCCACTTATTTTTAATGTGTAGTGTTGATGTTTTATTGTATGCTTCTAGGCATGCATATATTCTGGATAGTCTCTTCTTATTGGATTTACCCTTATAAGCGTCAATAGAAATATTAGCTAAATCCTGATCGTTTCTTTCTAGTATTTTAACATTTTTATTAAAGTGATGCCTGAGCTGTAAGTATCTGAAAAAGTCACACTTGTCAAGGTCAAATTTTTCTTGTAAATGTTGGAAGCTTTCCAAGTCGGTTCCAGAAGAGATCACACAGTATGACGTAATACCTTTTCTGGTCAATTCCTTGAATCTGGAATCAAGCTGTGCGGGTCTAAAATCCATCTAAATAGCCATGTTCTCCTCTCTGTGAGGGGGTTGCGGAATTCTCTAAACCAGGTGTTGAGAGGGGCTTTTGTAAAAACACACAACTTTTCTGAATATGTATTCTTGAGGTGCTTATCTCCCAGCAGGGCTTGAAGGGGGATGTCTGTTTGATTTACTTCTAGTTCTTTCCATTTTGCATCATACCCCTCTTCACAAGCAGCATACTGCAGTTGTGCTGCTTTGTAGTAATTTTCCAGACATGGGAGTGACATTCCTCCTTTATCTTTTGGTAACTGTAAAGTTTTGTAGCGTACCCTCGGTTTCTTGTTCTGCCATATAAACCTAGAGATGGATTGGTTCCACTTACTAAACTGCTTGGTAAGGATTTCCACTGATAAGGATTGAAAAAGAAATAATAGTTGGGGTAATACAATCATCTTTATAATTTCTATGCGGTTATATAAGCCAAGATTCAAAGGGGCCCACCTGTCCAGATCATTTTTAATTTTATTAGTCATCGTACCATAATTTGTTTTATATATTTTGTTTAGATTTAATGTAATGTTAATGCCTAGGTATTTCAGGATCTTTGTTTTCCATTTAAATTTGAGCATTTTACTTGTATCTTCTTGGGGTGAGTAGTTAAGAAGCAGGCTAATGTTAGCAGAGTTCATGGTTGGAGATAATGTGTGATCATTCTGAATCTGAGTCACCATTCTGAAAAAAATGGGAGCTAGCTCAGACCAAAATTCTTTATAAATCTCGGCTGGAAAACCATCTGGGCCTGGGGCTTTATTATTTGGGAGATGCAGTAGGGCTTCACTAAGTTCAGACAATGAAAGAGGTGAATCCAGAGCTGCAGCCTGGCCGTCATTTAGTTTTGGTAGATTTATATTATTAAGAAATTCTTCAATTTCAGTATCAGATGGGTTAATCTGTGGTGAATATAAGGCTTCATAGAAGTCTTTGAAAGAGTTATTTATTTGTTGTGGGTCATGAGTAATAATACCAGTCGAGTCTTTAATAGAAAAAATAGCTGTTTTTTCTTTATTCAGTTTTAATTGGTTGGCCAGGAATTTTCCAGATTTATTTCCATGCTCAAAGTTTTCCAAATGCAGCCTCTGCAACATAAATTGTGTCCTTTTATCAATTATTTCATTTAGCTCCAGTTTCAGTTTCCTCAGGCTGATAATTATATGTTCTTGTGGTGAAGCGGCATAGGCAGTTTCTAAAGATTTAATTTTTTGTTCTAATTGTAACACAAGTGTTTTTTCTTTATTTTTCTTATGTGAGCAGTAAGATAATATTTTGCCCCGCATTACTGCCTTTCCTGCTTCCCAAAGAACACATGGTGATATTCCTGGAATATCATTATATTCTAAGTATGCTGACCACTCCTTTTTGAAATAATTAATAAAACCTTCTTCTTTAAGTAATGATGTATTAAATCTCCAGTTCCTGATTGGTGGTGTGACTCTTTTCTGTGTCAGAGACATAGACACCGGTGCATGATCACTGATAGTGACAGGGTGAATCTGAGTGTCTGTGATATCCATCATCATGGAGCTGCTAACTAAAAAGTAATCTAAGCGGGAGTGAGAGTGATGTACTGGGGAGAAAAAACTATAATCTCTCAGAGTGGGGTGATGTGAACGCCAAGCATCACAAAGACCAAAATCCTTCATGTACTGTTTAAGAATGTCTGCAGACTGCCAGTTCCTCTGACTCACTGCTGTACTGAGCCTGTCAGTATCTGCATTAAGTACCAGGTTGAAGTCTCCTCCTATTACAAGTGTGGTGTCAGAGTGATCTGAGAGTGAAGTGAACAAAGCATGAAAGAAGGAGGGGTCATCAACATTTGGCCCATATATACTAGCAATACATAAATCTGTATTCTGTATAGATAAATTAAGTATTATAAATCTACCTTCAGGGTCTATTGTACTGTTGCTAATGTTAAAGTTTATCTTCTTGTTAATCAGTATAGCTACACCTCTTTGTTTGGAGTTATAGCAGGCTGAGTACGTGTGAGGGAACTGTGGAGAGGAGAGAGTGTGCACAGATGTTTTGGACACATGTGTCTCCTGCAGAAAAACAACATCTGCTTTTAAGTCTTTTAACCGATTAAAAATTTTTAGTCTCTTTTC
The DNA here is from genome assembly GCF_007364275.1 of Archocentrus centrarchus. Lineage (NCBI taxonomy): Eukaryota > Metazoa > Chordata > Actinopteri > Cichliformes > Cichlidae > Archocentrus > Archocentrus centrarchus. Next base: position 21,908,613 of record NC_044351.1, on the reverse strand, counting down.
CCTCGAACCAGCTCCGTGCACATTCCATGAGACAAATCTGAGTGTGCTCATGTTTAAACTAACTGATGGACTGTTGTGTGCTCACTAAAGATGTGTGTGTGTGTGTGTACATATGTTCTGTATGTTGGCGTGTGTGTGCGCTTTATGTTGATGTGTGCGTGTGTATGTGCGCTGTATGTTGGTGTGTGTGCGTCTGCGCTGTATGTTAGTGTAGTAAACTGTAGCATTGTAAGTGACGTAAACATATTGCTGAGTGCAGAAAGAAAAAAGACGTGTAAAAAGTGACCTAAGTGACAGAATTAAATTAGATGAGGGGAAAACAAAACAGAACAAACAAACAAACAAACGATCACGGCACTATGCTGACTTGTCGGCGTTAATGGTACTATTTAGACAGATTTAAACTATTTAATGGTACTATTTAGATAGTTGAATATACATTTCGAAAACTGCAGAGAAAGTAGAGAAAGAAGAGGACAGAAGAGAAGAAAAAAAAAAAACTCAGAAAAGAGCGTTAATGTGGACATAGATCACCTGATCGATCAGTAGAGCCATGGCGTGGTGTTTTTGTCGCGGTAAAGCTGTCCGTTTACATATAGTTTGTCCACGGCGATGACAGCCCGGGAGCCTCCCTGCATGAACTTCTTCCAGATGGGGAACAGGACCTTGCGTCGCTCCAGGATCTCCTTTGGAAACTGATCGTTGACGCTGAAGTCCGTCCCTCTCAGCTCCCGGCCGCGGCTCTTCACCAGCTCTTTTTCTTTGAAGTGTTCGAATTTGGCTACGATCGGTCTGGGTCTGCGTGCTCCGGGTCGCTTCCCTCCCAAGCAGTGGACTCTATGGAAGGCGATGGTCTTCACGGCGTCCTCCGGGAGCTTCAGGTGAGTTTGGATAAACTCCATCACTGTAGCCTCCGGGTCCTCCTCTGCCTTCTCCGGGATACCATGCTGCGGGCCTGAAGCTCGATAATCGATTCTTTAATTTTCTTATTTTCTTCTGAGAGCCGGGTCGTTTCCTCGGTGAGGGAATTCACCGACTCTCTGAGGACAGCGTTTTCAGCAGCGAGTGTTTCCACCTGCTGCTGGCTGAACTTGACTGACTCCCGCAGGGCCTGAAACTCCTTGTGGAGGATTTCAACCAGGGCCAAGCGGGCGTCAAAGCTTGACAGCTTGTTGTTAATGGACTCCAGAATGCCCAAAATATTGGTGGTGGGTGGCGAAGTTGCCTCTGGGGAATCTTCGGGGCGGCTTCTTTTTGTGGACGGAGTTCCCTTGCTGGTGGAGGGAGTCGGCGTCTTGTCGGTTTTCCCCATGACGACTCGCTCAAAACACCCGTCGATGTACCGCAGCAAACTATCCAGGTCCTCTTTACCGTCCTCCAGATTGTTGAAAAAAATTTATAAAAAAAAATTTATAAAAAATAAAAGTTAGGCTAAGAAACTACCTATATTTTATAGTTTTAAGCCTGTCTAGTTATAAATTGGTGAAAAAAAAAAAGCTAATCACTCAAATGTTTGCAGATAGAGTCACGCCGCCATTGACGATACTGCCGAGATTCACAAAGTCTCGCGTGACTACAGCATAGTATCCTGACTACAGCATAGTATCCTGACTCTGTTGTAAAAGCTTTAACAATCCTTACAATAAAACCCTGATCGGCTACAACTCAACCATATATATCTCTTTGAACCCATCACAGAACACTAGTGTTCACAAACATGGAGTTTCTCTTACTTTAGCTTGTTACACACTCCCCTACAAAATAAATGTCGTCCCGACATTAAACAATTACAAAAATCTACTTACAAATATTCTCTTTTTTTTTCTACAACTGCAATCACACACAAACTTGACATTGAACCGCTCCTTCCCCAACATAATGGATCAACAAAGTTCAAGGGTCACAATTTGACAAGTGCATTAGACAGCATTGCTTAGACAGTCCATGAATTGTCAGTGGCAATAGTCTGTGTGATGTTTGAATTGTCCATGACAACAATGTAAACAGTCCATCAGATGACAATGGCAACAGTGTGTTAGTTGTTCATGGCAACAGTCTGTGTTAACAGTCCATATGTTGCCCACCAACAGTCTGTGGACTCAGTCCATACATGATGGGAGGCTGGAAGTAGTATGGCTGCAGGGGTGGCAACCATGGGACCAGTCCTGGTACGTGACAGACAGGTGGTAACTGAGATGCTGGCTGGATGCTGTAACAGGAAGGGATGCCCAGCTGATCATAAGTCGTGCGTTTCGGTGGATGTCTCTCTCTCTGTGGCAGCTGGTAAGGTGTCTTTTCAGGTTCAATGGCTGCACTTGAAAATGGGGAAGCATGCAGTGAGTTCCCGTCATGTAGATTTTCAGCAGGTAAGTCAATTTCCTCCGAAGCTGATTGTCATTAAGCTCAATGAACTGCTCCAGGTGCTCTTCCTGAGGAAGCTGTGCTGGTGGTGAGACACAAGCTGGCACTCTAGCTTGCTCTCCTGCCATCTCTGATTCATCCAGAACCTGGTTTCTCTCTGTTGGCACTGTGTGCGCTGGGAGTGGTACATAGTGAAGCTCATACTCATCCCCACTCTCTTCATCCGACTCCTGCGTTTGTATATCAGGCCGGGCCCCTCTTTTCTGCTTCTTTTGCTCCTTCTCAGAGGGCTCTGGTTGTGTTTGAAAAGGCAAGTGATCACAGGGCATTAACAGGTTTCTGTGCAGGACCCTAGAGCGTCCTCCTCCTCTTTCAGGTTTCACTTCATAAATTGGCAAGTCAGGCTGCATCTGTCTCACTACTACATGAACTAAGTCCTCCCAGTAGCTACGGAGTTTGCCTGGACCCCCTCTGGGTGTCAGATTCTTAACCAGGACACGTTCACCCGGTTGTAGCACCGAGCTTCTTACGCCCTTGTCATAGTACCTTTTACTCCTTTCAGCAGCTTTTTGAGCATTTTGATTTGAATTGGCAGAGGCTTCCTCCATACCATGCTTCCATTTTTTCACATACTCACGCTGGTCACTGGAACTTGACTGTGTGTGCAGCCCAAACGGCATGTCAACTGGGAGCCTGGGTGATCTCCCATACAGAAGATAGAATGGTGAATAACCAGTCACTTCACAACGGGTACAGTTGTAGGCATACACCAGCTTGTTCAGAGACTCCTTCCAGTTTGATTTCTGTGTCTCAGTCAGTGTCTTAAGCATTTGCAACAATGTCCTGTTCATGCGTTCCACTTGACCATTCCCCATTGGGTGATAAGGCGTTGTCCTAGATCCAGCCACTCCACTTAACTTCTTTAACTGGCTGAACAGCTGATTCTCAAACTCTCCCCCTTGGTCATGATGGATGCGAGAGGGGAAGCCAAACTTTAAAGCAAAGTCATTGAAGATCAAGTTTGCAGCAGTTTTTCCTGACTTTGATGTGGTGGCGTATGCTTGAGCAAAACGTGTGAAATGATCAACAATAACGAGGATGTATTCGTATCCTCCCTTGCATCGCTCAAGATGGAGAAAATCAATACACACTAATTCAAAGGGTTGTGTTGCTACAATATTTGTCAACGGAACTCTGATGTCGTGGCAGGGCTTTTTTTGTTTTAGGCAGGTGCAGGCTCTAGTCACATAGTGTTCTATGTCGGATTGCATATATGGCCAGAAGAAGCGGTCACGAATCAGTGACACTGTGCGGTCGGTGCCTTGGTGGCCCATGTTATCGTGCAACTCTCTTAATACTCTGCTCTTGTACCTTTCTGGCAGCACCAATTGCTTACGAGCACTGGTGGTTCTAAACAGAAGGCCATCACTGTCTAGTGACAATTTGTCCAATTCCCTGAACAGGCACTTTGTCTTTGGGCTAAATGTCCTCAGCTCTTTAACTGGTGGCTTGGAGCCTGAAAGTTTGTTCTCTAACACAGGATAGATTACAGAGTCTGCTCTTTGTGCCTCTCTTAACTGATCTTTTGGGATAGGTGCTAATGCTGCAGTGGCTGACTCGTTTTCAGCCAAGACCGACACAGATGCAGCTAAGAGCGACCAAGTTGCAGGGGACCCTTCTTGTACCGCAACAGCTTGGGCAGCAGCAGCAATGGTGGTAGGTGACAGTTCCTCAGAACACTCTCTCATTAGTGACTCTGGATCAAATGGCATTCTTGACAAAGCATCAGCATCACTGTTCTCCCTCCCGGGTCTGTATTTTATAGTGAAGTGGAAGGCAGCCAACTCCGCAACCCACCTGGAGGTGGTTGCATTCAGTTTTGCAGTCGAAAGGATGTAGGTAAGTGGGTTGTTATCACTATACACAGTGAAACTTGGGGCATAGTACAGATAGTCACGAAACTTATCAGTAATTGCCCATTTTAAAGCCAAAAATTCTAGCTTGCCTGCATGAAGGTGGTAGTTCTTTTCAGCAGGTGTCAACGTACGAGAGCCATAAGCAATAACTCTGAGCTTGCCATCTTGCTTTTGATACAGTACCGCTCCTAGACCTTGATGTGATGCATCGGTATGTACAATGAATGGCTGAGTGAAATCAGGGAAGCCTAATACTGGTGGATGGAGCAAACAGTCAATCAGTTGTTCAAGTACCTGCTGGTGATGGTCCGCACACAGGATTGGCTTGTTTGAGGGTACAACATAGCTCACTTTCCCCATTTTTGCCTTTGTTTCCCTGCTACTGTTAGGAGCTTCTTTTGCATCTGCTTTTAGGAGCTCATAAAGACAGCTAGCTTTCTTTGAAAAGTCTTTGATGTACTGTCTGTAATAAGTGAGGAGACCCAGGATTTTTCTGAGTTGGCCCACAGTCTGACGTCTGGTGTCTTCTAGTTTCCTAACAGCTTCAAAGTCAGCTGGCGGTCAGGATATGTTTTTCTATTTAGGCCTCTGTAATCAATGCACAGCCTAAGAGAACCGTCCTTTTTTCGTACACACACAACAGGTGAGGAGTACGAGGAGTTTGACTTCCTGACCCAGCCCTGTGCTATTAGATCATGAAGGTAGTCCTTCATTTCCTGGTACAGGGGACTGGGAACCGAGACATATGTGCGTTTAATTGGCTCAGCATCTTTAAGAGAGATGGCCATCTGTAACTTTTCAATGCAGCCAATATCATTCTCTGATCTTGAGATGGAATTACACTCTTCTCTAAGCATCTGCTTCACTATCTATTCAATTCAATTCAATTCAATTCAATTCAATTTTTATTTATATAGCGCCAAATCACAACAAACTGTCGCCTCAAGGCGCTTTGTATTGTGGGTAAAGACCCGACAATAATACAGAGAAAACCCAACAGTCAAAACGACCCCCTATGAGCAAGCACTTGGCGACAGTGGAAAGGAAAAACTCCCTTTTAACAGGAAGAAACCTCCAGCAGAACCAGGCTCAGGGAGGGGCAGTCATCTGCCGCGACCGGTTGGGCTGAGGGGAGAGAAAGACATGCTGTGGAAGAGAGCCAGAGATTAATATCAATTAATGATTAAATGCAGAGTGGAGTATAAACAAAGTAAATAAGGTGAATGAGAAGAAACAGTGCATTATGTGAACCCCCCAGCAGACTAGGCCTATAGCAGCATAACTAGGGATGGTTCAGGGTCACCTGATCCAGCCCTAACTATAAGCTTTATCATAAAGGAAAGTTTTAAGCCTAATCTTAAAAATAGAGAGGGTGTCTGTCTCCCGAATCCAAGCTGGAAGCTGGTTCCACAGAAGAGGCGCCTGAAAGCTGAAGGCTCTGCCTCCCATTCTACTCTTAAGTATCCTAGGAACCACAAGTAAGCCAGCAGTCTGAGAGCGAAGTGCTCTGTTGGGGTGATATGGTACTATGAGGTCTTTGAGATAAGATGGTGCCTGATTATTCAAGACCTTGTATGTGAGGAGAAGAATTTTAAATTCTATTCTAGATTTAACAGGGAGCCAATGAAGAGAAGCCAATATGGGGGAAATATGCTCTCTCTTTCTAGTCCCTGTCAGTACTCTAGCTGCAGCATTTTGGATCAGCTGAAGGCTTTTCAGAAAGCTTTTAGGACAGCCTGATAATAATGAATTACAATAGTCCAGCCTAGAAGTAATAAATGCATGAATGAGCTTTTCAGCATCACTCTGAGAAAGGATGTTTCTAATTTTAGAAATATTGCGCAAATGCAAAAAAGCGGTCCTACATATTCGTTTAATATGTGCATTGAAGGACATATCCTGGTCAAAAATGACTCCAAGATTTCTCACAGTGTTACTGGAGGCCAAAGTAATGCCATCCAGAGTAAGTATCTGGTTAGACACCATGTTTCTAAGATTTGTGGGGCCGAGAACAAGAATTTCAGTTTTATCTGAATTTAGAAGCAGGAAATTAGAGGTCATCCAGGCCTTAATGTCTTAGACATTCCTGCAGTTTAATTAATTGATGTGTGTCATCTGGCTTCATTGATAGGTAAAGCTGAGTATCATCTGCATAACAATGAAAATTGATGCAGTGCTTTCTAATAATACTGCCTAAGGGAAGCATGTATAATGTAAATAAAATTGGTCCTAGCACAGAACCCTGTGGAACTCCATAATTAACCTTAGTGTGTGAAGAAGACTCCCCATTTACATGAACAAATTGGAGTCTATGAGATAAATATGATTCAAACCACTGCAGTGCAGTACCTTTAATACCTATAGCAAGCTCTAATCTCTGTAATAAAATGTTATGGTCAACAGTATCAAAAGCTGCACTGAGGTCCAACAGGACAAGAACAGAGATGAGTCCACTGTCAGAGGCTCTAAGAAGATCATTGGTAACCTTCACTAATGCTGTTTCTGTACTGTGATGAATTCTGAAACCTGACTGAAACTCTTCAAATAAACCGTTCCTCTGCAGATGATCAGTTAGCTGTTTTACAACTACTCTTTCAAGAATCTTTGAGAGAAAAGGAAGGTTGGAGATTGGCCTATAATTAGCTAAGACAGCTGGGTCAAGTGATGGCTTTTTAAGCAGAGGTTTAATTACAGCCACCTTGAAGGTCTGTGGTACATAGCCAACCAATAAAGACAGATTGATCATTTTTAAGATTGAAGCATCAATAATTGGAAAGACTTCTTTGAACAGTCTAGTAGGAATGGGATCTAACAAACATGTTGCTGGTTTGGAGGAAGTAACTATTGAAGTTAACTCTGAAAGATCAACTGGAGCAAAAGAGTCTAAACAAATACCAGCAGTGCTGAAAGCAGCCGAACATGAAGAATAATCTTTGAGATGGTTATGAATAATTTTTTCTCTAATGTCTAAAATTTTATTTGTAAAGAAATCCATGAAGTCACTACTAGTTAACGTGAAAGGAATACTCGGCTCTACAGAGCTCTGACTCTTTGTCAGCCTGGCTACAATGCTGAAAAGAAACCTGGGGTTGTTCTTATTCTCTTCAATTAATGATGAATAGTAAGATGTCCTAGTTTCACGGAGGGCTTTTTTATAGAGCAACAAACTCTTTTTCCAGGCTAAATGAGCATCTTCTAATTTAGTGAGACGCCATTCCCTCTCCAGCTTTCGGGTTAACTGCTTTAAGCTGTGCGTTTGTGAATTATACCACTGAGTCAGGCACTTCTGATTTGAAGCTTTCCTTTTCAGAGGAGCCACAGTATCCAAAGTTATACGCAGTGAGGATGTAAAACTATTGACGAGATAATCGACCTCACTGGGAGCAGAGTTTAGGTAGCTGCTCTGCACTGTGTTGGCACATGGCACTGAAGAGCATAACAATGAAGGAATTAGATCCTTAAACTTAGTTACAGCACTTTCAGAAAGACTTCTACTGTAATAAAACTTATTCCCCACTGCTGTGTAATCCATTAAAGTAAATGTAAATGTTACTAAGAAATGATCAGACAGGAGGGGGCTTTCAGGGAATACTGTTAAGTCTTCAGTTTCTATGCCATATGTTAGGACAAGATCCAGAGTATGATTAAAGTGGTGGGTGGGCTCCTTTACATTTTGAGAGAAGCCAATTGAATCTAACAATAGGTTAAATGCAGTGTTGAGGCTGTCATTCTCAGCATCTACATGGATGTTAAAATCACCCACTATAATTATTTTATCTGAACTGAGCACTAAATCAGATAAAAAGTCTGAGAAATCAGACAGAAACTCTGAGTAGGGACCAGGTGGACGATAGATAATAACAAATAAAACAGGTTTTTGATTTTCCCAATTAGGATCGACAAGACTAAGAGTCAGGCTTTCAAAAGAATGAAAACTTTGTCTGGGTCTGTGATTATATAATAAGCTGGAATTGAAGATTGCAGCTAATCCTCCTCCTCGACCTGTGCTTCGAGCATTCTGACAGTTACTGTGACTCGGGGTGTTGATTCATTTAAACTAACATATTCATCCTGCTGTAACCAGGTTTCTGTAAGGCAGAATAAATCAATACATTGATCAATTATTAAATCATTTATTAACAGGGACTTGGAAGAGAGAGACCTAATGTTTAATAATCCACATTTAATTGTTTTATTTTTTGGTGCAGTTGATGAAGCTGTATTATTTATTGTTTTTGAATTTTTATGCTTAAATAGCTTTTTGCTGATTTTAGCTTTGGTTTTTGGTGGTCTGGGAGCAGGCACCGACTCTATGGGGATGGGGTTTTGGGGGGATGGCAGGAGGAGAGAAGCTGCAGAGAGGCGTGTAAGACTGCAACTCTGCTTCCTGGTCTCAACCCTGGGTAGTCAGTTTTTAGGAGGGTTCTGTCTCTGATCCTCACTAAGATGGTCTAGGTTCACAGGAGGATCCCACTGCTAACTGTTGCTACTTGTGAGCCCCACGCCGACATGGTTTACTGAGGCTTGGGCCGGAGCTTTCTCAAAAATCTGGGCGGGCAAAACTGTCGCAATGGTTTCTACAGTGCCAATGGAAGTACGCCCTGGTAACAGAATGTCATGATCAGTTGGGTTGGAAACATCAACTGTGATGACTGGGAATACACCCTTTCTAATGCTGAGTAGCGTCTCATAAAACTCAAGACCATCTGGCCACTGTGGGTTCAGATCTGGTTCAAACAGCAAGGTCACATTCTCTTTAAAGGGTTGTGCGGCTATACGGCAGTCAATCTGAGTGCTGCTATGCTTTGGAATCACAACTCCATTTTTCTTTGTTTTCACTGCATATTCATTTACTTTTTCTGTACTGACAGCTTGTATAAAAGCCCTTACCTTGTTTCTTCTGAGACTTGGGAAGGCTTTCTTTATTGCTTTATACTGCTTAGCTTTCTCAGTCTTTGTCAAGATGTACTCAATAACATTGAAGCCTATGATCGGGTGAGAAAGGCGCCAGCCTTTCATCACAAGCACTGGGATGATCAGTTCATCTGCTTGGTCTGTTTCAGAGGCTAATCGGAAAGTGGTTTCAGCCCACCCCAAATATGGTATTTCAGTCCCGTTTGCAGCAGTCAGTGTCAAATTATCAGGTGAGTCAAGGAGCTCTGAAACATCCCTCAGTTTTGTGGCTGGTAAGTATTCCTCTTTCCACCATTCATCAATTATTGAAACTTGGGAACCTGTGTCCCATAATGCTTGCAGTCGGTGACCATTCAGGTGACATTGAACAAGGCACTGCCTGCCCACTAATGAGGTGACTTTGTGGGGGTGGTTAACTTGAGTTAAGGGGGGTTGACTATTAGCTCTTGTTCCCTTGTAAGAAGGTGCCACCCTGGTACTTGACAGGAGAGTACATTTCCCCTTGTGATCAGTCCAGTTTTGTCTTTGACATGCTTTCGAACAGTAAAATGCATTGCTTCAGTTTGTCAGGTAAATCAGCACTGCCACAGTTTGCGCATTTCTGGGACTCTCTATTGCCTATGGTTAACACCTGTGCCGCGGTGGTAACCACTTTTGGTTTAAAGGATTCTCTCTAGGCGGTCTGATTGTTCTGATTTTACACCCAGCTTGGAAATGTTCTCCACTTCCACACCGGAAGCAGTGTATGCAGCGCTCATTCAATCCTGCCTGCTGGCAAACAAAGCATTTTCGTGAAGCACGAACAGGGTAATTTGTGTACTGATTAGGTCCATACTGATGCTGTATTGGGGGTACTTGAGACTGACTGTAGCTGTTGTAGGGCTGCTGTTGTGAAACAGGTGACTGGGAGTCTCTCTCTGAGCTCACTGTCTGTGGACCCCAGGGCTGTGGCTGAGCTCTAGTCTTCTGTAAGGTTTCTTGAATTTGGGCTATCTCTGCACTGAGGCCTTTTAAGGAAGCTACTCCCGACTTAAGCTCTTGTATTTCTGACAATAATTCAGGTGGAACCCTTATTTGGGCTTCTTTTACTGGGTTCTTTACAGGTAGTCTTTCTTCTGACTGCACTACACTTACACTTGTGGATGACTGTGTGTTGCTAAGTTTCTTTTTGTTTCTTCTCTCATTCTCAGTAGCACAGGCTACATTCAACCTCTCTAGAAGAAGCTCATCTGAGGTCTCAGCATCTAACAGGAGCGGCTGCATGTCTATTCGAATACTGTCATTGTGAAGACCAGTAAGTAATGTGTGCAAACACATGCGCTGGACTACAGCGGGATCATACTTAAGCCCTGATTCTGACTCTTGGGAAGCGAACAATACTTTCTGCCTCAAATCTAAAACTCGCATGAGAAAACTCTGAGGGGTTTCTTTGCTGTTCTGCGCTTCAGAGGCTAGCTGCTTGTAAAGCTCTGTGGCACTCTTTTCTTGAAAGTGGGAGCGCAGAATGCGCCGAAGTGTGGGAAGAGTGAGGTGGGGTTTCCCTTCTAAATAGCTGCGTAGCTGTGAGCCTGGAGAAATAGCTCGAATCACAGCCTCTACTATTTCTATTTCAAGATAACCTCTTTTTAGTCCATTCTCGATTTGATGAGCAAGGCTGGAAAATGTTAATGTATCTTTCTGGCCTGGTTCACCAATTTGACCTGAGATTTTGAAATCTTTGCGCCAGCATGGACTCAGCTGCTGGGGTGGGGCAGTGGCTGAGGGCTGTGTGCTGACTTGCTGACTAGCATAAGACTGGGGATGGTGCTGGGGCTCATAAGGAATACCATCAGCAGGAGTAAATTGTTCTCTTTCATAAACTTCATGTTGCATTGCAGTCCTTTTTTTCGCTGCTTCCCTCTGAATCCCTGCTCGTTCCGCAGCTTCAACAGTTTGTGCAGCTCCGTTAGCTGTACTTGCAACTAAATCAGCCATTTTGTCTTTCAGTAGCAACAATTCTGACACACCACCATCTTCTAACTCTGCCACTTCATCTCTTTCAAGATGTTTCAGTATATGAGTCACTAGTGATAGGCGGGATTTTCCTTCCACATTTATTTTCCGCTCACCTGCTATGTTCAGGAAATCACAAACTCGGCGTAAATTGTCTCTACTCAGGGTGTGTAGCTCTGCTACTACCTCTTCCTGTAGCTCTTCCAAAACAGTCGTCATGTTAACAGGACGCAGAAAAACTTTACTGTGCAGGACTTCGTTCTGAAGGGGATGGTCTTTAATGTCCCTGATGATCTCTGACTGGCCTCAGGTAACAGCTACTCAACCACCAGCTTCCAGCTCTCCTCACAGCAACACCTTCCTCGCCTGCCTGAGTTGAATTGTGTGGGGGGATTCTGTTACCTCAGAATTCAGCCGCCAGTTTTGTGGGAGCTGGACATCTGAGGAACAATCCCAGCGGTGCCTCCAAAATGTTACGCCCCTGAAGCGGAGAAATAATCACAAAAGTGATGATCCGATGTTTCCTCACTGAGAACGTTTACTCGAATAAAGTATTTCAAAGACATACACAATCCAGAACTGATTAAAATACATTTACAGGCATGTTCAGAAAATGGCGGCAGGACTTGGCGCTGCCATAGGCTCAGCATAACTCTCGAGCGGGACCTCGCTCACACAAACACACACTATGCAAAACTTTCGAACCAATATGCATACTTTTACGAATGCTTAGGACAGTATTAGCATACTTATTTATACAACTTATCTTAGTAGCATTGATCACATCAACATACCTGAAGGGGAGAAATAATCCCAAAAGTGATGATCCGATGTTTCCTCACTGAGAACGTTTACTCGAATGAGGAAAACACCGCGATTTCCGCTAGGCTAGTGGGTGGAGACAAAAGCAATCGATCACAGATGACCAGATTCAGACCCCTTTTGTAGATAACTGATAATGCTTTTTAAACATAGTTTTTAACAATAAATAATGAAATAAACAAATCAATTAAGCATTTTTTTAAGTTCAACTCCGTTGTTTTAACACAAAAAGCTTTAACAATCCTTACAATAAAACCCTGATCGGCTACAACTCAACCATATATTTCTCATATCTCTTTGAACCCATCACAGAACACTAGTGTTCACAAACATGGAGTTTCTCTTACTTTAGCTTCTTACAATGACACTTCCAAAGCAGAAGTCATTTCACTGTCTTTCTATTGTGAGTGCACAGCGAAAGTCAGAGCTCGAAGTTTGGATTTCCAAACGTCTTCTATTGCCTTAAACCTATGAGAAACATCCCTGAAAATATCAACAAGATGATGAGTTTCTCAGAGGAAATGGAGGCCCTGGTGATAAAGCTGCAGGTAATGGCGACAGGCAGCAGTAGTTGAGCGCGTTGTGTATTTGTATTTTATACTATTTCTTATTTTTGTTATAGGGCAAATGTTAGAAAAGCAACAATCATGATGACTTACGCTTGCTTAGTGCTATTTTTTTTTTATCGTTTTGACACTTTTGTGTCACTTTTTGGGCGGACTCTGTGAACCAAGAACGTCGGCATTATAGTCGGGATTTCCTCCTCTTCCTGCGGGACTCAGGTGTGGGCTTTGTGGAACCCTCTGCAGTTTTTCCCACGGATATTCTCCAGATTGGAAACTCCACGGAGAATCGACGTTGGGAGCACAGGTTGTCTCGGGTCAGAAAACGGGGGAGACGCGGTGGTGTGCGTCAGAGGCTGAAGCGGCAGGGCCACCGTCGGATGCCACGTCCCACTATCATGTTGGCAAATGTCCAGTCACTCCGTGGGAAAATTGAGGAGCTTCAGGCAAATGTCAGGTATCTGGCAGAATACAAAAGTGCTTGTGTCTTGGCACTGACAGAAACATGGCTAAAGGATCATGACTTGCAGTCGGACTTAGAGATTGAGGGGTTCGGAGAGCCCATTCGGTTGGACAGAGACTCCACGGTGACAGGTAAATCACTCGGTGGAGGCTTGTGCCTTTATGTGAATAAAAAATGGTGCAGCACAATTGTCATCAGGGAGACGCACTGTACTCCCGATATTGAACTTCTTGCTGTGTCGTTGCGCCCTTTTTATCTGCCCAGGGAATTTCCACAGTTTTTTATTACTCTTGTTTACATTCATCCTAAGGCCAATGTGGATTTAGCTTCTCAGGCTATTGGGAAGACCGTGCATTGCCTTCAGGGTATTTCCCCAGACGCTCCGAACTTTCTTATGGGGGATTTTAATCATTGCAGGCTCGGGAAGTCACTCGGCAACTTTTATCAGTATGTGACGTGCCCCACTCGACTTACGAAGTCCTTGGATTTGTGTTATGGGACGGTGAAAGACGCTTATAAATCCTTAAGCAGAGCCCCGCTCGGCTCATCGGACCACAGTGTTGTTTATTTGGTTCCGTCCTACAAACCTGCCCTGAAGAAACACAAGCCGGAGCGACGTTTGTTTCCGGTGTGGTCGGAGGAGTCTATCCGCTGTCTTCAGGACTGTTTCAGCTGCACTGACTGGGAAATGTTTAAAACTGCATGCACTGACCTTGATGAGCTCACAGACACCGTCTCATCTTATGTCTCCTTCTGCGAAGAATCAGTCATCCCCAGGAAATCCATCACTATATTTCCCAATAATAAACCATGGATTTCCAAATCAGTAAAAAGTTTAATTAACTTGCGAAATATAAGTTTTAATAATGGGCATATGGCTCGATATCAGTTACTCAAAAAACAAGTGAGGAAGGAACTGAAAATAGCCAGGGTGAATTATAAGGAGAGGGTGGAGAATATGTTTAGGTCCAATAATTCTCGACTGGCTTGGGATGGGGTTAAATCTTTGATGGGGATGCCAACCAAAAGGACTTGGATTAGTTTTAATTCTTTGCCTGCTTTTAAGTTGTCTAATGATTTTAATGGTTTTTACAATCGTTTTAATATTTATGATTTTACCGAGGAGCTTTCTGGTTTTAGGAGTGTGCCCTCAGATGTCACAAACACAGTACACATTGATAGTGGAACTGTTTGTAATCTCTTTCGGAAGACTAAGGAGAGAAAAAGCTCAGGTCCTGATGGCATTGGAGGCCGTATTCTTAAAAACTGTGCCCTGCAGCTGGCAGATATCGTTAGTTTTCTTTTTAACATGTCTCTTAATACTCACAGGGTCCCTCAGCTTTGGAAAACCTCAACCATTGTTCCTGTTCCCAAAAGTAAGGACACTCTGTCCTTGAATGATTTTAGGCCTGTTGCCCTCACCTCATTAGCAATGAAGACATTTGAAAAGATTATTAAGGGAATTCTTTTATCTAGAGTTAGAGAACATCTGGACCCACTTCAATTTGCTTACACGACAGGCAGGGGAGTGGAGGATGCAACGGGAACCCTTTTAAACATGATTTTAAGACATCTGGAGGGCACAAAAACCCTTGCCAGGTTGGAGCAGATAAAGTGGCACTCCTTAGTTATTGTACTTGGTGACTGTAACAGAGGAAACCTCAGCCTGGAAGTGCCCAAATATAGACAGTTTATTAAGTGCCTGACCAGACAAGACAATATTCTAGTTATCTGTTAGACTACAGTAAGCAATGCTATCACGTGGTCCCTGTGACGTGCTTGATAACGAGATGTCAATCCAAATATGAGACCTGAAATGATCCTAATATGTTGCAAACTGACCACAAAGAGAGGCAACCTGGCTGTACACATAATCAAGGCTACAAAAAAAGATGTAAAAAAAAAAAAAAGCCTTTGACATATTTAAGCTTGTCTCATATTTAATTCAATTCAGTTTTATTTATATAGCGCCAAATCACAGTCGCGTCAAGGTGCTTTTGAATTGTTGGTAAAGACCCTGCAATAGAGAAACAGAGAAAATCCAACAGTCAAAACGACCCCCTATGAGCAGCACTTGGTGACAGTGGAAAGGAATAACTCCCTTTAAACAGGAAGAAACCTCCAGCAGAACCAGGCTCAGGGAGGGGCAGTCATCTGCCGCGACGGGTTGGGCTGAGGTGAGAGAAAAAAGACATGCTGTGGAAGAGAGCCAGAGATTAAAAGTAATTTATGATTAAATGCAGAGTGGAGTATAACAAAGTATATAAGGTCAATGAAAAGAAACAGTGCATTACAAGAACCCCCCCCCCCCCCAGCAGCCTAGGCCTATAGCAGCATAACTAATGTTGTGTTTTTATACATATCCTGGATGTCTGGCAAAAAGAATGGCTAACACACAGAGAGAGAGAGAGAGAGAGAGAGAGAACCATTTACACTCACATTCACACCTATGGGCAATTTAGAATCACAATACCTAAATACTGCTTGACTATATTTATTCTTTTGCTGAATTTCTTTGTATTGTGGCAACATTTTTTGTAATAGAAAAAGCCCTGGAATTGTCCCTTTCAGTCTTGGTGCTACAAGTTTAATACAATACACGAGTATTTTGTAACAAAAGTAACAAAAGCAAAAGAAAACAAACTGTGTTTCATTATGACCTCATCAATCTGCATGCTGAGAGTTCCATAGAATGATAATGTATGAAAGGAAAGAACATTCTAAAGATCACAGGACTTTTCTCATTATAAAGCTGACACTTCCAAAGCAGAAGTCATTTCACTGTCTTTCTATTGTGAGTGCACAGCGAAAGTCAGAGCTCGAAGTTTGGATTTCCAAACGTCTTCTATTGCCTTAAACCTATGAGAAACATCCCTGAAAATATCAACAAGATGATGAGTTTCTCAGAGGAAATGGAGGCCCTGGTGAAAAAGCTGCAGGTAATGGCGACAGGCAGCAGTAGTTGAGCGCGTTGTGTATTCGTATTTTATACTATTTCTTATTTTTGTTATAGGGCAAATGTTAGAAAAGCAACAATCATGATGACTTATGCTTGCTTAGTGCACTTTTTTTTTTAATCGTTTTGACACTTTTGTGTCACTTTTTGGGCGGACTCTGTAAACCAAGAACGTCGGCATTATAGTCGGGATTTCCTCCTCTTCCTGCGGGACTCAGGTGTGGGCTTTGTGGAACCCTCTGCAGTTTTTCCCACGGATATTCTCCAGATTGGAAACTCCACGGAGAATCGACGTTGGGAGCACAGGTTGTCTGGGGTCAGAAAACGGGGGAGACGCGGTGGTGTGCGTCAGAGGCTGAAGCGGCAGGGCCACCGTCGGATGCCACGTCCCACTATCATGTTGGCAAATGTCCAGTCACTCCGTGGGAAAATTGAGGAGCTTCAGGCAAATGTCAGGTATCTGGCAGAATACAAAAGTGCTTGTGTCTTGGCACTGACAGAAACATGGATAAAGGATCATGACTTGCAGTCGGACTTAGAGATTGAGGGGTTCGGAGAGCCCATTCGGTTTGACAGAGACTCCACGGTGACAGGTAAATCACTCGGTGGAGGCTTGTGCCTTTATGTGAATAAAAAATGGTGCAGCACAATTGTCATCAGGGAGACGCACTGTACTCCCGATATTGAACTTCTTGCTGTGTCATTGCGCCCTTTTTATCTGCCCAGGGAATTTCCACAGCTTTTTATTACTCTTGTTTACATTCATCCTAAGGCCAATGTGGATTTAGCTTCTCAGGCTATTGGGAAGACCGTGCATCGCCTTCAGGGTATTTCCCCAGACGCTCCGAACTTTCTTATGGGGGATTTTAATCATTGCAGGCTCGGGAAGTCACTCGGCAACTTTTATCAGTATGTGACGTGCCCCACTCGACTTACGAAGTCCTTGGATTTGTGTTATGGGACGGTGAAAGACGCTTATAAATCCTTAAGCAGAGCCCCGCTCGGCTCATCGGACCACAGTGTTGTTTATTTGGTTCCGTCCTACAAACTGTTTTGTTCATTTCCTCATCTGGAAGAACGAATCATTTATACTTCTGCAACGTGCCTTTATTACTTTTACTTCTAGGCAAGCAGATAAACACACAACACGTCTCTAGTTGTTCTCTTACATCCAGCTTAACCTTCTTCTTCTCCTTATCTCCACCTATCCACCTCAGTCTCTAGGAATAGATACTACCACCTTGTGGCACGATATGAAATTGCATCAGTCACAATAACATCTGATCATCACAGCCTCCTTTTTTAATTTTTTTTTTTTTTTTTTAACTTCTATAACATTAAACATTTGTGCCTTAAGCCATAACTACAAATACTAAACAATAACCTCAGCATTTTTTTTTTTTTTTTTACAAATCCAGTCTTTGAGGTTTCTTGATCTCTCTTGCAGATCTTCTGAGTGCAGGCTCACTCTCAGTGTTCATTTTGATACAGTCTGTGTCATTTGGAGATATGGTTTCCCTGTCACTTTGAGTGTCAGTGACTTTTGGATCAGGCTCTGATGTTTTCAGAAGACTACGTCGATTCCGACGAACGACTTGTCCGTTTTCAGTCATCACATTAAATGACTTTGGAGCCACTTCCTCCAGAACAATGGCTTTGGTTTTCCATCCATCATGATCCTCAATCCTGACTGTGTCATCAGTCACCAGAGGTGGAAGTTGCTTGGCTGTTCTGTCATAAAACAGCTTTTGCTTTACCTTTTGTCGCTGCAGTTTCTGATGTATCTTTGGATACTTTTCAGGCTTGGTATAGCTTGGTAGTGTGGTACGCAGCTTTCTGTTCATCAGTAGCTCAGCAGGTGATAATCCACACTCAAGCGGTGATGTTCTGTAGCTGAGTAAGGCAAGGTATGGATCTGAGTCACTGTCTGCAGCTTTCTTCAGAAGCTGTTTGAGAATGTGGACACCTTTTTCTGCCTTACCGTTTGACTGTGGGTATAACGGGCTGGATGTCACATGCTTGAAGTCATACTGCTCTGCAAACTTCTGCCATTCTCTGCTACTGAAACATGGTCCATTATCACTCATCACCATGTATGGGATACCATGTCTGGCAAAGATGGATTTTACGTGTTATGACACATGATGATGATAAGTTTGAGAGCAATGCCATTTCAGGGAAGTTTGAATAGTAGTCAATGACCACTAAGTAGTCTTTGCCTTTGGCATGAAATAGATCCATTCCTACTTGGTGCCATGGTGCTGTTGGTGTTTCTGCTATCACCATAGGCTCTTTGATCTGCCTGTTGCAATACTTTTGACATGTTACACATCTGCTTATCAGACTCTCAATGTCTCTGTTTATTCCTGGCCAAAAGACTGTCTCTCTTGCCCTTCTTTTGCATTTTTCAATCCCGAGATGACCTTCATGTACTCTGGTAAGTATCTCTTGTCTCATCTTTTGCGGAATGACGATTTTGTCCTGTTTCAGCAGCAGCCCATTAACCACACTCAGTTCTCCTCTGATGTGGTAGAAGAGTGGACATGAACCAGCGGGCCAGCCATCTGACATGTTTCTGATGACATGTTGCAGTTCTGTGTCTTGTGCAGTCTCATCTACAATTTGCTTCGATTTCATGTCTGACACAGGAAGCAGAGCAGAGACCATGTTTATATGAGTTTGAATGTCGTCTTCTGTTGTACTCACATTTCTCCCTGTGGGTGCTCGTGAGAGTGCATCTGCAATTATCAGGTGTTTTCCTGGTGTGTACACCAATTCAAAGTCATATCTCAGCATTCTCATCATTAGACGCTGAATTCTTGGTGACATTTCATTCAGATTCTTCTTGATGATAGAAACTAGTGGGCGATGATCTGTTTCTACAGTGAAGGATGGTAAGCCATATATGTAGCTGTGGAACCTAAGCCGAAAACTAATCCTAGGCATTCTTTTTCAATTTGAGCATAGCGACGCTCACTCTCCGTCATGGACCTGGATGCGTAGGCTATAGGTTTCCAATGCTCACCTTCAGCTTGCAGGAGTACCGCACCAATTCCATCTTTGGAGGCATCCGTTGACACTTTGATCCCCTTCGTTGAGTCATAAAATGCCAACACAGGTGCAGTTGTCAGCGTTCTTTTGAGATTTTCCCACTCCTCTTCATGCTGTGCTGTCCATTTGAACTTGTGCTCCTTATGCAGGAGCTCACGAATGCAGGATGTTTTTGCAGACAGATTGGGAATGAATTTACTGATGAAATTCACCATTCCCATTATGCGTAGCACTCCTGTCTTGTCTGTGGGCCTTGGCATGTCCTGTATTGCATTGATTTTTTCGTGGTCAGGCTGAATACCTTGTGCAGAAAGCTTGTCTCCCAGAAAAACAATTTCTTGTACTCCAAACTGACATTTGCTCTTGTTGAGCTTGAGTCCATACTGTCGTACTCGCTCAAGTACTCTTGTCAGTCTCTCCTTGTGTTCTTGCATTGTAGAGCCCCAGATGATTATGTTGTCCACATAAACTCGGACACCTTCCAGTCCTTCAATTATGTGCTCCATTGCTCTGTGAAATATCTCAGATGCTGAGATTATTCCAAAAGGCATTCTTAGGAAGCAGTACCTGCCAAATGGCGTATTGAAGGTGCAGTACTTGGTGCTGCTTTCATCTAGCTTTAACTGCCAAAAACCTTGTGAAGCATTAAGTTTTGTGAAATATCTGGCACCTGTCATTTCACTGGTTATTTCTTCACGCTTAGGTATTTGGTAGTGTTCACGTTTGATGTTCTTGTTTAGATCTTTTGGGTCCATGCATATTCGCAATTCACCATTCTTTTTCTTTGCACACACCATGGAGTTTACCCAGTCAGTAGGTTCTTCAACCTTTCTTATCACCCCCAGTGTGGTCATTTTGTCCAGTTCCTTCTTTAACTTGTCTTTCAGAGGTACAGGTACTCTTCTAGCAGCATGCACTATTGGCTTAGCATTTTCTTTAAGGCAAGGTGCCAAGTCCTTTAAACACATCTGCAAAACTGTGAACTATGCTGTCAACAGAGTCATTTGGTGTATTCACTTCTTTGTTGATGAGATACACTCGTCTTACCAGTCCAAGATCTTCACAGGCTTTGTCACCGAGCAGGGATTCACACTCCTCAGCAACAACAGAAAAGAATAAGTGGTGCACTTTGTTTTTCACTCTCACTTTTAGTCTGCATGTGCCAAAACTTTCAATCCTTTGTCCATTGTAGTCTTTTAGAGCAGATTTTGTTCGCTGTATTCTGGGCTTTTCTCTCAGGCCTTTGATGTCAGATAAACTGATCAGATTTGCTTTGGCACCAGTGTCTAGCTTTAATGTGACAAGTGTCCCATTTACTATCAGTGGTACTGTCCATTTGTCTTCTATCATGGTATTTCTGTCTGTGTCTGGCTCATCTTCACGATTAACAAGACCAACAAAAAAAGTTTCACTGAGATCAGTGTCTTCAACTGTGTTTATTGAACGGCTTTTCTTTTCTTTCTCACTTTTTGAGAAGCACTGCCTGGTATAATGGTTCTTCCTCCTGCATAAAGAGCAGGTCTTACCATAAGCTGGACATTGTTTGGGCATGTGCTTTGAGCCACACCGTTTGCAGTCAAAGCTCCTGTTGTCGGACCACGGCTGTGTGCGCCTCCCGCTCTGGCTGGAAACTGCTCCCACAGTAACGCTGTCACTGACTGCCGTCGCGCCCATCTCACTGAATGTCTTGACATGCTGTTGTGATAACTCACACGCTTGACAGATCCTTATGCCTCCTTCCAACGTCAGCTCAGATTCCCTCAGAAGCCGTTCTCTGACTTTTTTGTCCACCACGCCAAACACGATCTGGTCACGGATCATGGAGTCACGTAATATAGCAAAGTTGCAAGTCTGTGCTTTGAGCTTCAGGTCTGTCAGAAAGCTGTCAAAAGACTCGCCTCGCTGCTGAATTCGCGAGCGAAAAATGTATCTCTCATATGTCTCATTCTTCTTAGGAGAACAATGGGCATCAAACTTTTCAATAACCGTGTTAAACTTCTCTTTATCACTGGGATCGTCATATACGAACGTGTTGTACACTTCAATAGCTTGAGGCCCTGCTATCGTAAGCAGTAACGCTACCTTTCTTGCATCTGGCTTGGTTTCAAATCCCAGGGCTGCGATATACAGCTGGAATCGTTGCTTGAAGGCACGCCAGTTGCTATCGACGTTTCCCGTTAGCTTCAAACTCTCTGGCGGTTTGATAGAATCCATATCGTTGTCCAGAATGCCCCTCAGGTTAGATTTTATACTCCTGGTACCATGTTTTGTTCATTTCCTCATCTGGAAGAACGAATCATTTATACTTCTGCAACGTGCCTTTATTACTTTTACTTCTAGGCAAGCAGATAAACACACAACACGTCTCTAGTTGTTCTCTTACATCCAGCTTAACCTTCTTCTTCTCTTTATCTCCATCTATCAACCTCAGTCTCTAGGAATAGATACTACCACCTTGTGGCACGATATGAAATTGCATCAGTTACAATAACATCTGATCATCACAATATTGTTAGCAGTTTCTCCCTGTTGATGTTCATGTGTGTCCTTAATATTACACACATTTAGCATGTAGTTCTGCTGTCTGTGAACAGTTGGTTGCTGAATATATTTCTTTAAAGTGTACCTGATTAAGTATGAAAATACTAAAACTAATACTGAAACTAACTAAAACTAAGCATAAAACCAAAAATAAAAACTAATAAAAACGAGCAAAACCACTCTGAAAACTAGTCTCTGGAGCTTGAAAAAGGCTCTGAAAACTAATTAAAACTAACTGAATTAGAGGGAAAAAAGTAAAAACTAACTAAAACTAAACTATAATGTAAAATCCAAAACTATTATAACCCTGCTTCTTTGTAATGAGAGGTTGAGTCACTGGTGCCTTCCTATCAGATCAAAGTAGTCTGGTCCTTCTCCTCTGACATCAACAAGGTATTTTCACCCAGAAAACTGCTTATCTTTTTCAGGGTCACGGGGGAGCAGGAAGCTATCCCAGCTGTCATAGGGCGAGAGACAGGGTACACCCTGGACAGGTTGCCAGCCTGTCGCAGGGCTAACACAGAGAGACAGACAACCATTTGTACTCACATTCACACCTACAGCCAATTTACAATTACCAGTTAACCTAACCCCACTAACTGCATGTCTTTGGACTGTGGGAGGAAACTGAAGAGAAAACCCATGCAGATGCAGAGAGAACATGCAGACTTCACACAGAAAAGTCCCAGTGGTGTATTTGTAACAGAGTTAAAATAACCTATATTATGAATTTCTTCAAAATTGATGTACTTATTGCATGTGAATAGTTGGAGCCACCTGGTGGATAAATAATGGAACTGCAAGGTTCCTCATTGCTGCAGTGTACGTGCCTCAGCAAAGGAAAACGATCCCAAGCTGGAGGTGGGTGCGTGTGAGCAATGCTATAGTTATTTTTGTTTGTTTAATAGTGAAAACATTCTCTCAGCAGTAAATGTTAATATGTATTTCTATCGTAAGCACTGCTGACATGTAACCTGGAAGTTACAGGTGTTTTGGTTAACAAATAGTAACTTTATTCACGATCTGCATTTTTGTTAGCATGCTAAGCTAATACCAGTTAGCCAGTCAGCAGCTTTCAGGCTGCCCCTGGCTCTAAAGCTGTATAGCAGTACAAGACTGTGATTGTTCTGATTTCTGTTAACAGAGCTGAATGTTGCGGTTGCATGACCACACTGATGTCTGTGACTGTGTGCTGTGATTTTTGTACCAGGTAGGCTTTGTTTGTTTTATATGAGCAAAATTGTAAGATGTTGATTTGTTATTGTTAGCCTAAAGAAGTGAAAATAATGGCTCTTACTCTCAAGTACTGTATGAAAAATGAATGCCACTATACGATTACATGTTTGTTGTAATGTCTTTTGTTGAAAGCAAAAGCAAAAGGAAAACGATCCCAAGCTGGAGAGCTGAATGTTGCGGTTGCATGACCACACTGATGTCTGTGACTGTGTGCTGTGATTTTTGTACCAGATTAAAGAGCGAGTGCTGAGTAAGAGCAAGTCCGGTATTGCTGTGCCATCCTTCTGCACCATAGACACCAGGAGAAATCTCCACCATAGAATCTCAGAAGCATTCACAACAGTTACACTGGTGCCGTGACTCCGTGATTCAAGATCCACTTGATGCGGATCGCGTTCCCGAGGTTGCTATTCCTAAAAATTCATGGTGGGATGTTGCCGGTCCTGGACTCTTGCTTTCTGCTGAGGTACTGAACTGTCTCAGCTATCTTTTTTTGATTAGGTGGATCACTCTCTGAACTGGTTGTATTGCCGCCTGCAACTCTGAACATTTGTTGTGATTTGTTTTACACATATATATATATATATATATATTTTTTTTCTTCTTCTCTCTTTTCTCTGTTTTATGGTACAATGGCTAGCAAATTACAGCTGAGTGATATATGTGATAATGTTCGTTCCTCTGTTGGGAGGGGTAGAGGTGTAACAGGTATTCATTTACTGTCGAATAGGTCAGTTGGGAGGGATGTGGGTGCTTCACCTGTGTTGCCTGGGAGAGACAGAAAAATGGGGTCAGGTGTAGGGTTTAATCCCGGGATCCGGGATTCCCGGGAAATGCGATCAGAACCATTTCCCGTTTCCCGGGAAACGTTAGACGGGAAACCGGGAAAAAAGTCGCGCGCGTCGTTTTGACTTTCAGAAAGAAAAGAAAGCTTCAGAATGTTAAATTTAAGGAAATATTGAGAGAAGGGTTCGTTTAATGCGAAAAGCATTACTCTTCATTTCAGGCACGTTCAGCCTCCGTTTAAGGCTGGCTTCAGCCTTCATCTCAAGCGTTTTAATAGAGGTATTACACAGTTGTGCTTTTTTCCTCTTTTTGTTGAAATCGTAGGCAATGTGTTTACCCTAAGGTATTTTGTATTATATAATTTTATATTATTATATATTGTTATATTGCATTATATAGCCTATAAAATATGCCTGCCCTAAACAATAAAGAAATATCTGTTTAACTTCGAGTGTTTCTTTTCCTCGTTTGCAGCCGCTTACTAACAATCATGAATTAGGATACGGGCCTAATGTGTGAAGAAATTATCATGAAATAGATTGCTTTAACATATTTCGCTTTTAAAATGGAGTTGAGTAAAATGTATATTTTTTAGGCTATAAGGATTGGCCAGTTTTTCAAAAGACGATTCACAGCGAACCTACTTTAACCCTCAGACACGGTGTTATAAATTTGCTGTTGCCAGAATGGCAATGACCAAGTCGTGGAGCATTACTCAAGGCCCTGTGTTATGTCATATTATAGTGTAGTACGGTAGTTAACTTTTCAATGACTATTACAGCGTTCCACTGGTGGAGATATAGTGCAACAGATGTCGCCACGACAGCGTGGCTCAGCCTTTATCAATGCTGTGGAGATGAACCGTATTGTTTTGCACCAGCAGTTGTAAAATATCTTGGTATAATTCCATGTACAATGGAGGAATATTCAAATTATATTTGTTAAGGGAGTGTTGAGGAACGATACAACACCGCATAGCTCGAGCACTCGAATGTCGAGATGTAGGTTTTATTGCGTTAATCAAGCCGACGTTACCCCCTACTGGGCATAACAGGACATAGCTGGAAAGCTACCTCTACAATATCACAATAGGTTAAGGCCGACACAGGCTACAGAAGGCCTAATTAAAATAAATAAATAAATAAACTTTTTCCCGGGATTCCCGGGAAATGGCTCGTCATTTCCCGGGATTTGATTCATGTCATTTTCGGGAAAAATATTAAACCCTAGTCAGGTGTGGTCCCGGACGGGTCTCCTGAGGGACAAATCTTGTGGGGGGGAGCTCATCACTCAACTCCCAGTGATGGGAATGACACATTACACCAGTTTAGTGACATTGTCTGTCGACTGGGTTCACAGATAGGAGAGTCTATTGCAGCCAGAATTATATCTGGTGGGGCTGTTGGTGATACTAAACAAAATAGTGTTCATTCACATAACCAGCATTCTGAACCCAGTGGCAATGTGAATACACTCAGCGAAAACCCCCACATCAGTGTTACTGTGAGATCTGACAGGGAACCTGTTATTTTCAGGGGCAATAATACAGACAAATACACTGTGACTGAATGGGTCGATCTGATGAAATCATACATCAGGAAACAAGGCCTTGATACCTCATTACAGACAGAGGAGGTTATGGGGAGACTGATGGGGAAGGCAAGGGATGTGGTTAAGATTGGCTTGAGAAGTGACCCCTCACTTAACAATGCTCACAACCCAGATGTGATTTTCAACATACTGATAAGGTATTTCAGCAACACATCCTCATGCCTGCCCCTGCAAGACTTCTATTCAACCCTGCCCTCCCACAGAGAAAATCCTGTTGATTACTGGATACGCCTCAACAAGGCTGCTGATATGGCTGAGGAAGGTTTGGAGCGCCAGGGCAGACGCATGGAGGATGTTGGTGGTGAGATTGCTAAAATGTTTGTGAAGCACTGCCCTGATCCAGAGCTTGCATCTGTGTTTAAGTACAAGCAGATACATGAGTGGACATGTAAAGAGATTCAGGAGAGGATAGATGAACATCGTCGTGAGAGGGTGTCTCCTGTGAGAGTGCGCTTGGTCGGGGCTCAAGCAGCAGCACTGGTCTGTGATGATACACAGGCTGAGCTTTTGGTTAGAGATGACAAGGAGTCTCCAGTGGCTGACTTGCCCCTCTCTCACGGAGTGGCGCCCTCTGTCTCACCCTCATCTCTCTTGTCTCAGACCCGGCAGCATTTTCTACCTCCACCCCGTCTGACAGGCCCCCCTCCCTTGTCTCGGGATGGAGAGAGGAACCTCACAACCTTGCCGCAGAATATTTGTCAGACCCCCCTCCCACATTACCAGCAGTCATCTGGGTTTCCTGTAGTGGGGGACCAGGTTCCTCCCAGTCAGCAGCCAAACAATAGTGCTGTGCTTGGTGAGATGATGTCAATGCTCAGGGAGCTGCTAAATAAAGTGAAGGTTGGGGATGGAAGTTCCACCTCCCGGCGTGGAGGTAGGCGTGTTCAAGACCGGAACCCTTTAATTCGTGGAGGGAGCTGTCAGGTCTGTAATGCTGGAGGCCACACTACGGAGTCTCACTGCCGCTTTGCCCGACTTTGTTTCACATGCTTCAAACCTGGTCACACGCGGCGCTCATGTCCTAATAGAGCCTCTACAGCTGACAATGCCCAGGAAAACTAGTCGACCTGTGCTTTGAGGGAGGCTGTACAGGTCATGATGGACACTCCCATATACATGACGCAGCAGAGCTGTATAACAGTGTAAGAGACTTGGACAAGTCTGAGACGGTTATTTTTCAGAACACGACAAGAATCAGAAGCAGTGACAGTCTGTTCTACACTCCTGTTACTGTTGGACGCAAGGCAAGCCTTGGCGCTATGTTGGATAGCGGTTCAATGGCCTGTTCATTGAGTGTAGGAGCACTACAGAGGCTTGCTGATGCTAATGCTGTTGATTTGAATAATGAGGAGGCACCCAATGTCATTTTTGTTGGCTGTGGCGGTGTACGTGTTAAGCCTAAATCAGTGGTAGAACTTGAGATGGAAGTCTATGGATGTCGTATCTCTGTTCCCACTTTTGTTGTAGATAATCAGCAAGATGACTTGATCATTGGCTCGAATGTCATTAGACATTTGGTCCGTCAGTTCAAGGCAGATGCAAGTTACTGGGAGGCTGTGTCAACATCTGGTTCAGGGCATCAGGAACTTGAACAGTTCCTGTCTCTCCTTGCTGGCCTGGATCGCTGGCCTGGTGATGAGGTGCCAGACAAAGTAGGCACAGTCAGATGCAACAGAGCCATCACCCTGCCAGCTAATAGTGAGTATCTGGTGTGGGGCAGACTACCTAAAAATGTTAGGATATCTCCTGGCTCTACTGTGATCACTGAGCCAACCTCTTCTCACTCCGCACCCAGAGGTATCATGATTGCTAGAGTGGTGACTCCTCTCTGGGGTGACAGGTGGGTTCCACTCAAGATCCTTAACATCACAGACAACCCTGTTGTTCTGCGGCGAAATGCCAAGCTTGCCGACGTCTACACCTGCCTTGCACTGGAGGATCTGGAATTTCCAGAGCTCGGGCAACAGACTACTTATGCTAAGCCCACTGGGACATCTGTTCCGACAGTGGATGCTGGCACTGTGCAGGAGAGGTTGGAACGTGTTGGCTTGGGGGACCTAGACCTCATGTCTTGTGATGTGTCATCAGACTGGCGTGAGAAGTTGGCTGACCTTGTAGTCACGTATGAAGATGTCTTTTCCCGCCATCACCTGGACTGTGGTGAGGCTAAGGACTTTGTGCATCGGATTCGACTGACTGATGAGAGACCATTTCGTCTCCCCTACAGACGCGTTCCACCTGCTGAATACCAAAAGCTCCGCCAAGTTCTTAATGAGATGGAGGAGAGAGAAATAATCAGGAAGTCAGCCAGTGAGTTTGCCTCGCCTCTTGTCCTTGTATGGAAGAAAAATGGTGAATTGCGGGTGTGCACTGATTTTCGCTGGCTCAACAGGCGGACACTGAAAGACGCTCACCCCCTGCCACATCAGGCTGACTGTTTGGCAGCCCTGGGTGGTAATGCGTTTTTCAGCACGATGGACTTGACATCTGGCTTCTATAATATGCCGTTACATGAGGAGGATCGCAAGTACTCTGCATTCACGACACCCATGGGTCTGTATGAGTACAACCGCCTTCCACAGGGGCTGTGCAACAGTCCAGCCAGCTTCATGAGAATGATGACCTGTATTTTTGGTGACCAAAACTTTCTCAGCCTGTTGTGCTACCTCGATGATGTGCTGGTTTTTGCACCATCTGAACAGCTTGCTCTGGAGCGGCTGGAAATGGTTTTCTGCCGACTTCGCATGCACAACTTGAAATTAGCCCCCAAAAAGTGCTGGCTTCTCAGGAGATCCGTGAAATTCCTTGGGCACATCATTTCTGAATCTGGTGTGTCCACGGACCCTGCCAAAGTTGAGGCTGTCAGCAGCATGACAGTTAGAGACCTAATGGAGCCTGATGGGGCCACCCCATCACAGTCTCGTGTGAGGTCTTTTCTGGGGATGGTAAACTATTACCAGCATTTTGTGCCGAATTACTCCGCCATAGCAAGGCCCCTCTTTGACCTCCTGTCCGGCCAGAAACAGAGGCACAAGGGACGACCACGTGCAGGACATGCTGCTCAGTTTCGGAAGTTGTCACCCAGTGACTGGACAAGTGAACATCACCAGGCTTTTGAAGATTTGAAGGCAGCTTTGGTGTCCTCTGTGGTCTTGGCTCATCCTGACTTCAATCGACCCTTTGTCTTATCCACCGATGCGTCCATGGATGAACTGGGAGCAGTTCTTTCACAGGTTCAGGAAGGTGATTGTGTGGCTAGACCAGTAGCCTTTGCCAGCAAATCCCTCTCCCGTGCCCAAAGGAAGTATCCTGCTCATCGCCTTGAATTCCTTGCATTAAAATGGTCGGTGTGCGATAAGTTTAGCCACTGGCTCAAGGGACACATCTTTACTGTGTGGACAGATAATAACCCACTCACCCACATCATGACTAAACCTCGCCTGGACGCTTGTGAGCAGCGGTGGGTGGCGAAATTGGCATCCTATGTATTTGACATTAAGTACGTTCCCGGCTCTAAGAATGTTGTTGCAGATGCGCTGAGCCGTCGGCCATTTGTAAGATCCACTGTGGGCGAACGGCTGCTTTGCTGCCCCTACAGTGACCTCCTTGGAGAAGCTCTTCCCATCTCTGCTGGCTCGGTCCAGGGCGCTTTTAGGCAGTCAAACTCCAGTCAACATCTCTGCATCAGCCAGGCAGAGGAAGAGCCTTATGTGTCCATGGTTGCCAAGAATCAATCATTCACTAAAGAGGAGGTCTCTGCCATCTTTGAGACGCACACTCTTTGGGAGTCGAGTGCCAGGACTCGTTCGGCTGATGTTCTTCAACAGCTGCCGCAGTTGGTCCCACCCGCTACTGACCCCCAACCTGTGTTTTCTGAGGGTGAGCTCCGTCAGGAGCAGATGAGTGATCCTGTTCTCTCAAGAGTGTTGTATTTTGTGGAACGGGGTCGTCGACCTTCTAGGAGAGAGAAGTTTAAGGAGCATGTCATGGTCGTTAGGTTCCTTAAACACTGGGACAGACTGGCGATATGTAATGGTATCCTCTACAGAGTGTCCCGGGATCAGGTTTCTAAGAAGAAGAGGTACCAATTTGTGGTCCCTGACTCCCTCAAAGCCGAGGTTCTCCGAGGAATTCATGACAATGCTGGTCACCAAGGACAGTTTAGGAGCTTGTACCTGGCCCGCCAGCGATTCTTTTGGCCTCACATTGACCGGGATGTGAAGGATTACGTGCGGCACTGTCAACGGTGTGTTGTTGGCAAAGCAGCCGATCCTGAGGGAAGGGCACCTCTGGAGAGTATAAAGACTTCTGCACCTCTAGAAATTGTGTGCATTGATTTTTGGACTGCAGAGGATTCAAATAAAAAACCTGTTGATGTGCTGGTAGTGACAGACCACTTTACCAGATTGGCTCAGGCCTTCCCTTGCCGAGATCAGTCTGCTAAACAAGTTGCAAAGCAACTTTGGGACAAGTACTTTTGTATTTATGGCTTTCCTGAGAGGGTCCATTCAGACCAGGGGGCCTCATTTGAGAGTCAGCTGGTTGCTGAATTGCTGAGGGTCGCTGGTGTGAAGAAGTCTCGGACCACGCCATACCATCCAATGGGCAATGGTAGTGTGGAACGTTTTAACAGGACACTGGGCAACATGATTCGTGCCCTCCCTCCTGACGCTAAACGCGATTGGCCCCGGCGCCTCCAGACCTTGACATTCATGTATAACTGTACTGTCCACGAGACGACAGGTTACCCCCCTTTCTATCTCATGTATGGTAGAGTTCCACGTCTTCCAGTTGACGTCCTCTTCAAAAACATACTGAAGGATCCTGAGGTCAGCTGTTATGACAATTATATAGTTTCCCTGACAAAGGACCTTCAGGAGGCAATGGCTATTGCCCATGGACATGTTGACAAGGAACAGAGCCGGCAGGCTGAACTCTATAACCGGCGTGTAAAAGGGAACTTGATCACTACAGGTGATAGAGTCCTGGTCTCCAACAGACGTGAGAGGGGGAAACGCAAAACAGCAGACAGATGGGAGTCAACGGTATACACTGTTGTTAGCGTGAATCCCACCACTCACACTTATGTGATCAAGAATCCTATGACTGGACAGCAGAGAGTTGTGCACCGTAACCTGTTGATGCCTGTTAACTTTCTGCCTGTGGATGTGAACAGTCTCCCGGATCACACTTACCACTCTTCTTCAGTGGGTGAATCTGATGATGTTGCTGATGTAGATGGGTTGCTGTCTGTTGCAGGACAAGATAATACTGTGAACAGAACTCAGCACTGGGTTGACAGTCTGTCGACTGCATGCACAGACAGTTGTGAGGAGACCAGTCCTTCTGATGATGTTATGGGGATGGCAGATGAACCTGAGCACGTGAACGGTTCATGCCCTCAATCCCATGTGGCGAGCTCTGAGCTAGACCACTCAAAAACGCCTTCAGCTGTTACTCAGAGCGTGCGCACGAATATCAAACCTTTATTGAGCTCTTGTACTGGTGATGTACACCCAGTCAGGTCTCGTTTTGGACGCATTGTCAAGCCGGTTAACCGGTTGCTCCATGTTATGTCCAACCAAGGGGTTGTTAATGATGCTAGTCAGATCATTGGCAAAGTCTCAAAGTCAGTCCTTGAAGTTTTTCAATAAGGCGTTTATTTTTCAGTTTTAAGTTCACTTTGTTCATTGGTCTGTTTTGTTTTGTGGTTGTATCACCATAACTGAGCTACAGTCTTGTTAAAAGGGACATGTCTTTACTGTAGGGCATGGTTTATGTGGGGTGTAGATGGCATCCTGCTTCCAGAAGCCGGTAGTGAGTTGGCGCCACTCTCTATTTGCTTCATCCCTTTGGGGATACTTTTCTAGTTGGTATGTCTATATAACCATGTCAAGTCACTTTCCTTTTGGATTTTTTTTTTTTTTTTTTTTTTTTCTCTTGAGTTATGGTGAATACTGTGAGTTGTGCATCTTTAATTTTGAGCGAAATTCAGCGGGGGTGGATGTAACAGAGTTAAAATAACCTATATTATGAATTTCTTCAAAATTGATGTACTTATTGCATGTGAATAGTTGGAGCCACCTGGTGGATAAATAATGCAACTGCAAGGTTCCTCATTGCTGCAGTGTACGTGCCTCAGCAAAGGAAAACGATCCCAAGCTGGAGGTGGGTGCGTGTGAGCAATGCTATAGTTATTTTTGTTTGTTTAATAGTGAAAACATTCTCTCAGCAGTAAATGTTAATATGTATTTCTATCGTAAGCACTGCTGACATGTAACCTGGAAGTTACAGGTGTTTTGGTTAACAAATAGTAACTTTATTCACGATCTGCATTTTTGTTAGCATGCTAAGCTAATACCAGTTAGCCAGTCAGCAGCTTTCAGGCTGCCCCTGGCTCTAAAGCTGTATAGCAGTACAAGACTGTGATTGTTCTGATTTCTGTTAACAGAGCTGAATGTTGCGGTTGCATGACCACACTGATGTCTGTGACTGTGTGCTGTGATTTTTGTACCAGGTAGGCTTTGTTTGTTTTATATGAGCAAAATTGTAAGATGTTGATTTGTTATTGTTAGCCTAAAGAAGTGAAAATAATGGCTCTTACTCTCAAGTACTGTATGAAAAATGAATGCCACTATACGATTACATGTTTGTTGTAATGTCTTTTGTTGAAAGCAAAAGCAAAAGGAAAACGATCCCAAGCTGGAGAGCTGAATGTTGCGGTTGCATGACCACACTGATGTCTGTGACTGTGTGCTGTGATTTTTGTACCAGATTAAAGAGCGAGTGCTGAGTAAGAGCAAGTCCGGTATTGCTGTGCCATCCTTCTGCACCATAGACACCAGGAGAAATCTCCACCATAGAATCTCAGAAGCATTCACAACAGTTACATATTCAAACCCAGGACTCAATTATAATAAAGGATCCATTTTTTTATTTTTTTGTATTCATTCAAAAATTATCCAGGAATCATTTTAATACCCATTACTCATGAATTCCACAAAATGCCTGATTCTTCTTTTAGATGACTTGGCTCCTCCAGACACACACAGCCCAGGTTCCTGGACCAAATCTTGTCACCTTCACAATGCTTTACCTAATAAAGCAAATAGTAGATCACAGGACTAAACTTACCATCATCCTCGGTACATCCAGACTGATCAGCTGCAGACAGCTGTGGTGCTGCATTCTACAAGATCTGCTCGAGATGTAAAATCTGCTTCTCAGGTAGAGGAAAATGGTAGACTGAAGAAGCTAGAGAGGAGGATGGGGGAGCTGGCTCGTGTGCTGGATATGGTCCAAAATGAGGTAGAGCTTGCACTCAGTGTATAAGTTCTCATGAAAAATGCCACGATGAAACATTACAGGACATACTGGATTTATTTATTCACAGACTGACAAACTGCAGAGAGATGATAGACTGCAGAAGCTAGAGAAGAGGACAGAGGAGGTGGCTCGTGTGCTGGACATAGTCAAAGATGAGGTACAGACTCCACTTAGTGTATACATTTTCATGAAATTGACATGATGTAACATTACAGGACATACTGGGATTTTTTAAAAAAAGTACTCATCTATTTATTGTTTGTGTAATCACCGAATGACAAACTACAGACAGATGATAGACTGCAAGATCTCCAGAATACAACAAGGGAGCTGTCTCGTATGCTGAAAATGGTCAAAGATGAGGTACAGATTATACTTGGTGTATGACTTTTCATAAATAATGGCAATTTGAAACATTACAGGACATACTGGTATATTTTGTTTGTTCTATAACAGAATGAAAAACTGAAGTCATTTCTGAAGGAGTGCAAAAAAGGTGACTCATCTTCTGTTTATCGCATCTATCCTGTCCTATCATTTTTTGTTTTTATTTCTTTCAATCTTTAAACTTGTTACACTCATAAAAAAGCAAACAAACATGAAAATATATCTACTGTCTGCAACATTAACACACTCAGTAGGTCTTTACTGATGGCCGTCCCTCTGCCTAACCTCGGTCAAAGTGGAGGCACATGTTTTGTCCTGACCTCCGACCCTGTTGGCTTTCATAGTTTCTGTTTCTCCAGGAGACCAGGGTGTCACAAACAGAGACAGGTATATTTGAACCACACTGAAGTCAACTAGAGTAGCTTCACACAATTGCTGTCTAACCTCTGTGTTGTGAAAATGTATTCAGGGTCTTTTAGTGTCGTTAGTGGTGTAGCAAGTTAATTTAGATGAACGTTCTCAAAACTCCACAGTGAAAGTCAGTTCATGTTTATATATATATATGTTTTTTTTAAGTAAATATATTTCTTTGTATCAAGCCGTTAATGTTGTCTTGGCTTTTTACTATTGTTCCTTATTGTGGTTCCTTATCGCCACCTGTTGCTTGGGGACATTAAATGGCGTGACACACCCCAGCTACATGTGTCACAGCTGCCCTGTCTCTCGCTCAGAGGAGACAAGCAGCTTGTGATGGTAAGATGTGTTCCTCCACTCACTGCTGGTAAACTAAGCTAGCAGCTGAAAAGACTGTGTTAATAGACTTTGAAAATATGTAATTACTGCAATAAGCATTATAAAGATGATGTTAATAGGGTTGTATCTATTTCCAGCCTGTGAAATAATAGATTTTAAATCATCTGTGTTTCTTTCATCCACGTCTTACAGAGAGTGTAGCCTGGCTGTGTACACCAAACTAATGCCCCTCGTTCCCTATTTTAAAGGTGCGTTTTGATTATCTGTTTTATTCATTTTATTTTTGTAACATATTTGGTCACTCAGTAATTTTGTGTTGTCAATTCTCTTTGAGTGTATATATTTTTATTGGACTACCCATGTTTTGTTTTTCTATGTACACTGTTGGCTGCTGCGTTTCTCGCTCGGAGGAGACAAGCAGCTCGTGATGAGAGTGTAGCCTGGCTGTGTACACCAAACTAATGCCCCTCGTTCCCCATTTTAAAGGGGGGATTCAAATAAAAGCTGTGGTGACCAGAGCAAGTGTCCTCGTCTCATTAGCGACCAATTCAGAGCTGCTACATAAAACTGGTGCCGTGACCCGGATATCCAGATCAGCCGCCGCCGATCGCCGAGGTTCTGCTGTGTGCTTGTGACACCCGGAGTTCAAGTTGGTGGACAAATGGATCCTGTTAGCCTCTGAGTTGGCTGCAAATTGTCATTAATGAGCATAGGACTGTGTATATAACTTTCAATTTGTGATCTGTTTTTTTGTTCATATATTTCTTGATTGATTTAATTTCCTAAAACCATGGCAGACAAAACGTTTAATGTGTTTTCTCCTACTGGTAGAGGGAGGGGCTTATTTACATTTGTGAGTGACACCCCAGGGCCTATCCCTGAAAAACTGTTTGGGTTAGATGATGTTAATCACAATCCTGAGCACAACCCACCCTGCTCTACACCTGCAAATACCCATGAGAACAGCACAGGGCAGTTACGGGAACTTATTGGCGAATTAGGAAGCCAAATTGGTGAGTCCATAGCTGGCCGCCTTTTGGCCTCCCAACCATTTCTCACTGCACAACCCTCTCTTGCTAACCCAACTGCAGCTGAGACATTAAACACAGTTGCTGACCTGTCCAAGGTGAGTTTGATAGTCAGACCTGACATCAAAGATCCACCCATGTACCGTGGTGATGGAGCAGACAAGTACTCCATTCAGGAGTGGATTGACATTATGGACATGTATTTGAACAAAAGAGGGCTGTCGATTACTGATCAAGTGGAGGAAATCCTGAGTCATCTGCTTGGCAGAGCAAAAAATATTGTCAGAGTGGGACTTAAGAGTAGCTCTTCAGCCAACACTGCTGTAACCCCAGAGACAATTTACCGCATCTTGAGACGCTACTTTAGTGAGACACCTAGCTCTTGCTTACCATTGGCCGATTTCTATGCCACACAGCCAGTAGTTGGGGAAACATCAGTAGACTACTGGGTCAGACTAAACACAGCTGCTGAAGTAGCTGACAGACATTTAAAGCGCCAAGGTGGTAAAATGGACAATATGGACTCAGAGATTGCCATGATGTTCATTAGGAACTGTTCAGATCCCAACCTTAGCTGTGTTTTTAAATGTAAACCCATCAGCAAATGGTCACTAGCTGACGTGCAGGAAGTTATTGATGAGCACCAGAGGGAGCACCAAGCTAAAAAGTCAGCTGCCAACATGACCAAAGCACATCCCCTCCGTGTTGCCACTGCTGCAGCAGTTAGCGAACCCCAACAGTGTGACGCAGAGTACACAAATGTTAACACAGCCAAGCTAACTAATCCTGCTAAGCCAGGTGAGGCAGCAGCTGCTGAATCTAATGCACTGGAGAGAGTGCTTAGCATGTTGGAGAGAGTGCTAGAGCGTACAAACCAGCCTACATTTGCTACCAGTAGACCACAACCCTCATCATTCAGTCGTCAGTCACCGTGCCGAGTCTGTGGACATAGTTCACACTCAACACGAACACACTGTATGAGAGAGAAAAGATGTTTGGACTGTTTGGAGATTGGGCACCAACGAAAGGACTGTCCTAAGCCTCCCACTACTCAGTCAGACAGCACTCCACTGCGTCAGGGAAACTAATGTACTCACACGTGGGAGGGGGCCGTGTGAGTGATAGAGACGAAACCCTCAAAGCCGATGATGATGCACAGTCTGTATACACAGAATACATTAAATCCTCTCCACCTAATGTTGTTGTACTGTTCCAGAACATTGCTAGGCTTGATAAAGCTGACAGCCTATTCTATACTAATGCACAAGTGGAGGATCAGGTCTCGTTACAAGCTTTACTTGATTCTGGCTCAATGGCATGTACAATCAGTGAAGAAGCTGAGCAGATGTTAACCAACATGCACTCGGTACCTATGCCCCATGATACTTGTCCTGACATTGTACTTGTTGGCTGTGGGGGAGTCAAAGTTAGGCCCAAGTGTATCTATGACTTGAAAATGGAAGTCTATGGTCACACATTCAGGGTCCCTGCTTTAGTAGTTCCTGGACAAAGAGACCAGATGATCCTAGGGACTAACGTCATCAAACACCTCCTTAAACAGTTCAAACAGTCCACACAGTTTTGGCAAGTTCTGAGTAAACCTGAGTCGACTGACGCACCTGAGATAGTGCAATTTCTCAATATGTTGTCCGGCATTAACAGGTGGAGGGGTGACAGCATCCCTGATGTCATTGGGGTGGCTAAGTTGACCCAGGCTGTGACCCTCTTGCCAGAACAGGAGCACTTGGTGTGGTGCAAGTTGCCTGCAGCCTCAGCTCTTTCAGAAGGCAGTGCTGTCCTAGTTGAGCCAGCAAAGGTCCTTGCCCACAAAAAGGACGTAATTGTTTGCAGATCTGTGGCAAACATGAATGGTGATAGGTGGATCCCAGTTAGAGTGCTAAACACTTCCAACAAACCTGTCACCTTACGGCGCAACACAAAAATTGCGGAAGTGTCAGCTTGCATTGCTGTTGAGGACCTGGACGAGGTCCCTGAGTTAGGAGTAATTGACTCGGTTGAAATAACCAACCAGACGATGTGCAGCGAACCAGCCAACCAGTCTCAAAACCCTCTCGAGCCCAATCACAAAGACACTTTAACCAAGCTTGGACTTGAAAGTCTAGACATTGATGCTTGCGAAGTATTGCATTATTGGAAGGGCCAGCTTCTGCAGCTTATCCAAAAGTACGAGGATGTCTTTTCAAGGACGAAGCTCGACTGCGGGTCAGCGAAAGATTTTGTTCATCGGATCCATCTGTCTGACACGCGGCCCTTCAGACTCCCATACCGCCGCGTTCCACCAGGCCAGTACCACAAACTCAGACAAGTACTTTCAGAAATGGAAGAACTTGAGATCATCCGCAAGTCAAATAGTGAGTGGGCGTCACCACTAGTTCTGGTGTGGAAAAAGAATGGAGACTTGAGAAGCTGCGTGGATTACCGCTTGTTAAATGCTCGCACAATCAAAGATGCTCATCCGCTGCCACACCAAGCAGATTGCCTCGCAGCTCTGGGAAAAAGTGCCATATTCAGCGCAATGGATCTCACTTCTGGCTTTTACAATGTTGCTGTGGCAGAAGAGGACAAGAGGTTGACAGCCTTTACAACACCTATGGGACTCTACGAGTTCAATCGACTTCCGCAGGGGCTGTGTAATAGCCCAGCCAGTTTCATGCGACTCATGATGAGCATATTCGGCGACCAGAACTTCTTAACTCTCCTCTGCTACTTGGATGACGTTCTGGTCTATGCACCTGATGAGGCTGAAGCTCTGAAAAGACTAGAAATGGTTTTCAGCAGGCTGAGAGTCCATGGATTGAAATTATCCCCTAAAAAATGTCAGCTACTCAGGAGGAGCGTAAAGTTTCTAGGACATGTTGTGGACAGTAGCGGAGTTTCAACTGACCCTGACAAGATCAAAGCCATTGCATCAATGACTGAGACAGATCTTATGATGGAGGATGCCATGACTCCTTCTCAAAAGAAAATCAAGTCATTCTTAGGCATGGTCATGTACTATCAGCAGTTCATCCAAGATTGCTCCAGAATAGCCAAACCCCTCTTTGCACTCACAGCTGCCCCTAAGGGGAGAAAGGGTAATATCCGTGGCGTTGCCGCATTCAAAAAATTACATCCAAGTGACTGGAAACAAGAGCACCGTGACTCATTCAAACAGCTGAAACTTGCCCTTTTGGAGTCTGTTGTCCTGGCGCACCCAGACTTCAGTCGCCCGTTTGTCCTCTCAACAGATGCCTCGACAGATGGACTCGGTGCTGTGTTATCCCAGGTCCAGGAAGGTGAAACCAAAGCACGCCCAGTCGCCTTTGCCAGTAAGGCACTCACTCGTGCTCAGAGCAAATATCCAGCCCATCGTTTAGAGTTTTTGGCACTTAAATGGTCAGTTTGTGACAAGTTCAGCCATTGGCTAAAGGGACACGCATTCACTGTATGGACGGATAACAATCCCCTGACCTACATCCTCACGAAACCCAAACTCGACGCATGTGAGCAAAGGTGGGTGGCAAAGTTGTCCCCATACAATTTTGACATTAAATACATACCTGGCAGTAAGAATGTAGTTGCTGACGCCCTCAGCCGACAGCCATTCATCAAGAGCCGTGTCTCCCAAAGGCTGGTAACAGAGCCCTATGAAAGCTTGCTAAAAGAATCACAACAACTAAGGGAAGATACAGTCCAAGAAGTCTTTAGAGTCAGTGCCAATCATCAGACAGTTGAACAGCTCCAAGCTGCACAGGGCTTAGAACACCAGTCATTCAGTGGTGAGGAAGTGTCTGCAGTTCTATCAGGACATCTCGAGTGGGAGTATAGCTCCGAACAGAGAGTAATGGCATGGTTGGCTCATGACCTGGAGGGGCTGGTACAGGCTGGCCAAGTCACCCTACCTGCGTTTTCCATCCAAGAGCTTCAGGAGGCACAGCAAAATGACGCCACAATATCTCAAGCCATTCCATTTATCACACGTGGTAGGCGACCATCAAGGAGGGAGAAATCCAACTTGCCCCCAAGAGTCTTGAAACTCCTGAAGCAGTGGGAGAAACTGAAAATGCTCGATGGCATCCTGTACAGGGTGTGTAGAGACCTCACCACTGGCAAGAAACGATACCAGTATGTAACACCCCTGTCCCTTGTTGGTCAAGTACTCCGTGGAGTACATGATGATGCTGGGCATCAAGGTCAGAGCCGGACACTACATCTCGCACGACAGCGATTTTTCTGGCTCAATATGGAGCACAGTGTCCGTGAATATGTCAAATGCTGCAAACGCTGTGTTGTGAGTAAAACCCCCGAGCCAGAGGGTAGGGCTCCCCTTGAGAGTATTAAGACCACAAGTCCCCTGGAGCTAGTGTGTCTTGACTTCTGGTCCGCAGAAGACTCTAAGGGTCGAAGCATAGATGTACTAGTAGTGACTGATCATTTCACCAAAATGGCCCATGCTTTCCAGTGCCCAGATCAATCAGCTAAACAAGTAGCCCGCCAGTTGTGGGACAGGTATTTTTGTGTCTATGGCTTCCCACAAAGAATTCACGCAGACCAAGGCGCAAACTTTGAGAGTAAGTTGCTTCAACAATTACTGCAAGTGTCAGGTGTAAAAAAGTCAAGGACTACGCGCTACCACCCCATGGGCAACGGCCAAACTGAAAGGTTTAACAGAACCTTAGGAAACATGATCAGAGCCTTACCACCCCGTGATAAGACTAAGTGGGCCCAAATGCTACAGACACTGACCTTTGCTTACAACTGCACGGTCCATGAATCAACCGGCTATGCACCCTTCTACCTGATGTTCGGTAGAATTCCTAGGCTTCCGGTAGATGTCTTGTTTCACAATGTAGAGAGAGATAATGAAATCACTGACTACAATGATTATATCAGAAAGGTGAGGGATAACCTCAAGGAGGTCCTTGCTGCTGCTCAGGCCAATGCCAACGCCAGCCAACAGCGTCAGGCCCGCTTGTACAATTTGAAGACCAAAGGCACGGATATTGATGAAGGCGACCAGGTTCTCTTGGCAAATAAGGGCGAACGTGGATGCAGGAAACTTGCAGATAAATGGTGCTCCACCATCTACATGGTTGTATCCAAAGACCCTAAATGTCATACTTACCGCATCAGAAACACGACCAATGGACAGGAGAGAGTCGTCCACCGAAACCTGCTCCTGCCAGCGAACTTCCTGCCGCTCGAGTTGGATCGAGAACAAGGGTCTGTGTCCTCTTTTGATACCAGCCCTGATCCGAGTAGTGTACCTGGTGTTGAGCAGGACCTTTCTGTTGCAGATCCAGAACATGATGGGGTGGATCGTACAGCTGAGTGGGTAGCTAGTACAGTGTCTTCAGGAGAACCCATTTCCCATCCACCGTCCTGTCAGGTGACCTGTGACCCAGCCATTGAATCCCATTCTGATTCTGACCTTGAAGCTTCTAATGAGGTTGAGGGCTGTGAAGAGGGTCACAGAGTAGAATTAGGCAGTGTTGGGAGTCTCGTGAAGAACGACAGAGACGCTGTCAAAGGCCCAACCCCAAGTCTCAGTCGTTTTCGTGACCAGCCCATTATCGATGATGTGGCAGCGGCCACGGGGCCTGATGAGCTGCCACCTCACACAGCAAGTGTTGTCAGGACTAGGGCAGGGAGGATAGTGAGACCAGTCAACAGACTGATACATAACATGACACAAAAGAATAGGCAGCTACGCTGTATGGTAACTGATCTCACCAGGAGTTTACTTTTGTAGATAAGAGATTTTAGTCCCTGTGACTGTTTGAGTTTTGACGACTCACTGTAAATTCTGTATGTTACCAATCGGCACGAGGTTATTGGAGGGAAACAGCCACTGACTTACCTGTGTGAGGTTGTGTTTACGGCACTATCTTGTTGCAAGCAAACATTGTCGAGTCTGGCCAACTTTACAGTGTTGCTTTTCCTTTTGTAGAGGAAAACAGTGATGTTGCAATCAATTGAAGGTCATTGTTTGTGGTTAGTGGTGATAATGTTTCTCTAGGTCCAATTTTGATGTGCATTGGTACAGTTTTGAGAAGTTCAGGGGGAAGCATGTAGCAAGTTAATTTAGATGAACGTTCTCAAAACTCCACAGTGAAAGTCAGTTCATGTTTATATATATATATATGTTTTTTTTAAGTAAATATATTTCTTTGTATCAAGCCGTTAATGTTGTCTTGGCTTTTTACTATTGTTCCTTATTGTGGTTCCTTATCGCCACCTGTTGCTTGGGGACATTAAATGGCGTGACACACCCCAGCTACATGTGTCACAGCTGCCCTGTCTCTCGCTCAGAGGAGACAAGCAGCTTGTGATGGTAAGATGTGTTCCTCCACTCACTGCTGGTAAACTAAGCTAGCAGCTGAAAAGACTGTGTTAATAGACTTTGAAAATATGTAATTACTGCAATAAGCATTATAAAGATGATGTTAATAGGGTTGTATCTATTTCCAGCCTGTGAAATAATAGATTTTAAATCATCTGTGTTTCTTTCATCCACGTCTTACAGAGAGTGTAGCCTGGCTGTGTACACCAAACTAATGCCCCTCGTTCCCCATTTTAAAGGTGCGTTTTGATTATCTGTTTTATTCATTTTATTTTTGTAACATATTTGGTCACTCAGTAATTTTGTGTTGTCAATTCTCTTTGAGTGTATATATTTTTATTGGACTACCCATGTTTTGTTTTTCTATGTACACTGTTGGCTGCTGCGTTTCTCGCTCGGAGGAGACAAGCAGCTCGTGATGAGAGTGTAGCCTGGCTGTGTACACCAAACTAATGCCCCTCGTTCCCCATTTTAAAGGGGGGATTCAAATAAAAGCTGTGGTGACCAGAGCAAGTGTCCTCGTCTCATTAGCGACCGATTCAGAGCTGCTACAGTGGCACTGTTATAAGAGATGTTGATGGATAGATTGACATTAAATTCATGATTCCTAGAGAATGACTTCAGCAATTCCTTAAATTTTCCTATTGGTTTACATTTATCCAGTACCTCAGTGTAGCTTTACATGCTTGCTGAAGTACTGACTGCTGCACAGAGCTGGTGGGACATCTGTATATTGCGATGTTTGTCTGGGAATACTTTCTCTTTTGCACAAGAAACAACAATAATTTCCTCTCATTTGCTGTCTTTGCGATTTAGGAGCATGCTGCAAACCAAGGCAGGGTCCCCACTGAACCCTTTCTTACACCCCACTGAATTCACATAGCCCAAAGGATGCAATGGCCCTCAGTTGGCAAACACTCATGGACTTGTTTTCCCTTACACTTTCAACAAATGCATGCTTGACTTGCTAAAGGAAATACCTTATTACAGTTTCACTAGCCCTTTGTATAATCTGTAATTAGTGCCTTCTCTAAAATGATTAGGGTGAAATGGCCAAGTTCAGCAAAATTATATTCTATGAGGATCATAAATGCTTATAAAAGTCAGTGGATGGCAGCACTCTTAAAATAGGCAGGAACTTGACCAGAGACCAGTAAGGTTAATTATAGTAAGCACACATGAAATGATAGCCTGAAAGATGCAGGTAAAATGTCAAGAGAACAGGAAGATGCTTTCATTGAGTCAACTTATTTTACTAACAGGTGAAAAATGTTTTTAAAACAACAGGAACAGACAATGATGATGCTGATTGAGAAATAGTATTCCTTGCAGAAAAAGTAAAAATTTTCACAATCTTCATTTGCAAAAATTGGGACAGCAGGTGGAATAGGTGTCAAATAAAACCTTAGGATTACCTCTGCTTTTTGTAACCTTGTTTGAATAATAGTGTGCTATTGAATGAGTGAGTGTGTGTTGTTATAAGCCATTAAAGGAGCATGTGGTGGCGGCAATGGGGAAAAGTGAGCACATCACCATTCTCACAACTGTGGTTTGCTCTGTGCTTTGATGCAGCATTTCTTGCTGCAGAAAACAGATGTTATGATGTGTAGCTGTTAATAATTGATATTAATAATAATTAATATCAGTGGGCCAGTGTTTTATTGGCCTATCTACACCAATCAAGCAGAATATTATGACCACTGACTAGTGAATTGGATAACACT
The DNA here is from genome assembly GCF_007364275.1 of Archocentrus centrarchus. Classification (NCBI taxonomy): domain Eukaryota; kingdom Metazoa; phylum Chordata; class Actinopteri; order Cichliformes; family Cichlidae; genus Archocentrus; species Archocentrus centrarchus. The sequence continues at coordinate 21,865,840 of NC_044351.1, read as the reverse complement.
GATTGTTTCTTCATCATGGCACCTGTTACAGGATGGGATATATCAGAGAACAAGTGAATATTTTGTCCTAAAAGTTGATGTGTTACAAGCAGAAAAAGTATAAGGATTTGACTGAGTTTGAGAAGGACCAAACTGTGTTCAACAACTGGGTCAGAGCATCTCCAAAACTACATTTTTTGTGGGGTGTTTCCAGTCTGCATCTATCAAAAGTTGTCTAAGGAAAGAACAGTGGTGAATATATATTTCTATTGGTCTGACAAAGAAAAAACATATTCTTATATTTTAAAATCTTAATGCAGTTTAATTATATTGCTGTTAATTTACATTTGTATTACAGGTATACTATTAGTTACAAATGTGGGTGAAATGCTTGAGCTCTACAGAGTCATGCATTAAACAAAATATCAAAACAAAAAAAATAGTTTTTGTAATCAAATTATTTGAGTTACTCAATGAATCATTGCAGCCCTATATGCAAAAAGACTTGCAGAAACTAAAAGATTTTATGCGTTAAACCTCTTGTTTTATCTTAATGGGATTGTCCTGGTCACAATGTATCCCATGGTACTGAAGATTGCTGTCAAACACCTGCATGTAATGTGAGTATTGGATGTTCAGTCAATAGGCAGCAATCAAAAATATTTAATAAGCCTGAAGAAGTCTTGTGGCACTATTTTTCTGCTCAATCTTTTTTTTTAATTATTTTTGGTTCTCTTCATTTCAACAGGGGAGCCTTCCTCAAAACTCCACAGAAACGAAGGTACATGACTGTCAAACACGAACATGTAATGAGTATTGGATGTTCAGCTACAATATACAACTTGTTAATTAATATTTAACAAGTTGAAAGTCTTTAGGTCACATTTTTCTGTTCATTTTTTTTTTTTACACCTTTTTGTTTTTCTTCAATTGAAATGGGGGTTCCTCCCCAGCCATGTCCTCCCCAGCCATGTCCTCCTCAGCCATGTCCTCCTCAGCCATGTCCTCCTCAGCCATGTCCTCCACAAAGCTGCACAGAAGCAAAAGTACCTGACTGTCAAACACCAGCATGCAATGTCAGTATTTGATGTTCAGCAACAATAAGCTACAATCTAAAATATTTAATATGCTAGAAGAAGTCTGTTGGTCCCATTTTTCTGTTCATTGTTTTTCTCATTTTTGTTTCTCTTCAATTGAAACCGGGACCCTCCCCAGCCATGTCCTCCACAGCCGCGTCCTCCCCAGGTGTGCCCTACTCAGAACTGCAAAGAGGAGAATGTACCTGATTGTCAAAGACGTGCATGCGATGTGAGTATATGATTTTCAGCCACAATAAATGACAATCAGTAATACTTAATGAGCTTAAAGAAGTCCTCTGTTCCTGTTTCCTGTTCACTGTTTCTCTCATTTTTGTTTCTTTTCATTTGAATAGGGGGGTAACAGAGAGTGCTCTGCCTGTTCAGAAGAGAATGTACCTGAAGTCTGTGAACAGCAACCCACAAGTAAGGAAAGAGAAAAAAAAAAGTCTACTGAAAAATGCTTTTGACAGACACTAAAAAAAACATTCAGCAGTCCTTATTCGGTCACTTAAATAAAAATTCATTTTATGCACACTGGTAACGCTGTCTGGGCTATTCATTATATCACTTTTTCTTCTTCTTTCGTGTCGCCACAACAGATCATCTCCCTCCGTCTCATCCTATTCCTGGCATCCTCTTCTTTCGCACCAACCCTCTGCATGTCCTCCTTCACCACATCCATGTTATTTATTAGATCACCATGGTACAAAATATGTAAGCTTAAACTGGGACATATCCAGCTTATTTTAATTGTCATTTAAAATAATATTATTACTATTCTGATCTCTTTACATTATTATTATTATTATTATTATTATTATTATTATTATTATTTTTATTATTTCTTTATGTTAAGAAACAGTTCATGCTGTTCTCATCACATGTAATTAAAATTTCAGCATATGTGTTAGACAATAGAGATGGTATGTCTATTTGTGTGTCTTGTAGGCTGTGTTGTGAATGGGTATGACTTCCCTAATGGAGCTGTGATCCCTGGTGGAGACCCCTGTCAAGAGTGTAGATGTGTGGTACGTCTATAGCTTACCATCAGTTACCCCACCCCTGGTGAGGGGGACAGGGTATTGTTGTTGGTATGTTTGTTTGTTAAGAATATTACTGCAAAACTACCATTCTGATACATACCAAATTTTCATGAGGGGGCCAGTGACTTCTAGATCACCTGATTCAATTTTGCTATAATAGGCTCAAAGCCAGAGGTCAAGTTTTTTATGAAAATCTTGTGAACATGAAAAATCAAATGATGTGAGGTAGGACGTTCAAATACACACCATAGATGCATCTCAGATTACTTAGTTCTAACTATAATAATTCCAATCACAGAATGTGATGACCCATTAGGATCTACTGAGACCTGCTAATTATGTGTTCAACAGAGGTGGGAAGTAACGAAGTACAAATACTTCGTTACTGTACTTAAGTAGATTTTTTAGGTATCTGTACTTTACTTGAGTATTTATTTTTCGGACTACTTTTTACTTTTACTCCCTACATTTTTACACAAGTATCTGTACTTTCTACTTCTTACATTTTCAAACAGACTCATTACTTTTTAACACGTCAGAGAGAAGTTTGCGTTTCCGGTCAGTGCGCCTTCAAACATCAAACGATCTGAGCCTAAACGGAGGAATAATAACAGATAAGAGACAATCGTAGTGGTGTATCCTTCATCACCGGCTTATCTCGTACAAAGGGATTAAATACGCAAACCCATATAATTAATGTCTCATTTATAGCGCTATAATCAGGGGTTACAGCGGGCCGGACTGAGTCCGTAAGTTGCGCTGCGGCACATAAACAGCTTAGCTAGCGCTACTGAAGAGGAGCGAGCATAAAGGGAGTAACGTGTGGCAGGTAAATGCAACGTTTCTAAATGCTCAACAAATATCAGCAAACACACAAAGTGTGTGAAGTTTGTCACACAGTGTGTCTGCTAGCTAAAAGAAGAGCTGCTGCATTTCAGGGAGAGCAAAGAGAGAGAAGTTCACTCAGAGATGGAGAAAGAGGACAGGAGAGGAAGAAGAGAGGTTAGATTTAAAGGTAAGGACTGGAAAATAAACTGAAGTATGCTAACTTTGTGTAATTCAAAGATTGTATGAAAATACTGCAGTTTAGTACATAATAAACGGGTTAGCTTGTTGTACTGTATTTACAGTAAAGCTCTGTGTTGGTGCACAGAGGCTGTGTTCATGGTCAGAGTTACAGGTTACATCAGTGCAGCAGAGATGAGTTTGAATCAAAGCTGCTGATGCTGAGATCACTGAATCCAACATTTCTACAGCCTGTATGCTGTCAGTGTAGGGGATGGAGATCAGCTCAGAGAGCTTTGAAATACTGGGTTACATCTTTGTGAGTTCAGTTCATCCACACAGAGCAGTAAACCTCAGAGCAGCAGCAGCAGGTCAGCTGATCACAGCCTGCACACCAACATCATTTACTGGAGCTCACAATAGAAAGCTGTGATTCTTCTCCCCATGCAGAGCCACTACAGCTGATCTTAGGGTTCCTCCACCTTCTGAATCCCACTGTAACCCCTGAGTATCCTCATGTTGGTGTTTAGGTGGAGGCACAGTCACCCTCTGCTATGGAGGACACAGAGAACAGAGCTGTGTTTAAATTCCCTTTCACAGCTTGTGTCCTACATAACAGATTAAAGCTGAGTGCATTCATTAGGATTAAAATTTAGATTGGAATAACATTTGTATTCTCATGTAATATTATTTTATATTATTACAATAATATATAATGAGGTTCGGTTAGTTTTACACAAAAATAGCTTGTAGAAACATCCTCCAAAGAACTACTTTTACTTTCTTACTTTGAGTACATTTCAGAGCCTGTACTTTTTTACTTTTACTTAAGTAGAGAAGTTGAACCAGTACTTCAACTTTTACTAAAGTATTTTTTAACATAAGTACTTGTACTTCTACTTAAGTACAGAATGTCAGTACTTTTGCCACCTCTGGTGTTCAAGGACTTCCAGGGGATTTGCACCACCTAAAATTTCTACTACCAGGAGGCTGAGGGACAGCACTGGCAGTTGACAGTATTTTTGTTCAGGCATTAAAAGCATCTTTTCATTCTTAAATTTGGTCTCTGGAGCTTGAAAAAGGCGACTGGACTTCTTTTTGTTTCTTGAAGACGTTTCACCTCTCATCCGAAAGGCTTCTTCAGTTCTCAACCAAATGGTGGAGAGACCCAGGTATTTAAACCCCTGTGGGCGTAGTCCCCTGGAGGTGGTTATGACCCTCTATTGATCATGTGCTGAACACATGTGCCCAGGTGTGAAGGGGGCGTGGGTCATATTTAATCAGTGGTTTCAGTTGAAACCAATTTAGGACTCCGCTCCATTGTTTCCTGTGGCCTACTGAGGTCACTGGAACAAAGGTGTGAATGGGGGTTGAGACGTCTGGGAAGGGAGCTCAGGACAGCACTGTAAGCGGGGGAAAGTTGGTGACGTAATCCACCTCCTCTGTTCAATGATGGTTGTTCACAGTGGACATAGATGGCTTCTTTCACTCCTCTTTCAAACCATCTGTTTTCCCTGTCCAAAATGTGGACATTGGCATCCTCAAAAGAGTGCCCTTTTTCCTTCAGATGCAGATGTACTGCTGAATCTTGTCCTGTCGAGGTGGCTCTTCTATGTTGTGCCATTCGTTTGTGAAGAGGCTGTTTGGTTTCACCAATGTAGAGGTCCGAGCACTCTTCACTGCACTGAACAGCATACACTACATCGCTGATCTTGTGTTTGGCGGGTTTGTCCTTGGGATGAACCAGTTTTTGTCTTAGGGTGTGACTTGGTTTGAAGTATACTGAGATGTCATGCTTGGAGAAAATTCTTCTGAGTTTCTCTGACAAGCCTGACACATGTGGGATGACAACGTTGTTCCTCTTGTCCTTCCCATTCTCTGTAGTTTGTGTTTGGCCTTCATTCCTGTGCATCTTAGCTGATTTGATGAAGGCCCAGTTGGGGTAACCGCATGTTTTGAGGGCTTTCTTAATGTGTGTGTGTTCCTTATGCTTCCCTTCTGCCTTAGAGGGAACACTTTCCGCACGGTGTTGTAGGGTCCTGATCACCCCAAGTTTGTGTTCCAGAGGGTGGTGGGAGTCAAAGAGGAGATACTGGTCTGTGTGTGTGGGCTTCCGGTAAACTTCAATGTTGAGGCTTCCATCTTCCTCGATAAGCACCGCACAGTCCAGGAATGGTAACTTGTTATCTCTGGTGTCCTCCCTGGTAAAACGTATGTATTTATCCACTGAGTTAATGTGACGAGTGAAGGCTTCTACTTCTTGGGTTTTGATTTTGACCCAGGTGTCATCTACATATCTGTACCAGTGGCTAGGTGCCTTCCCTTTGAAAGAACCAAGAGCTTTACTTTCCACTTCCTCCATGTAAAGGTTGGCTACAATGGGAGACACTGGGGAGCCCATGGCACATCCATGCTTCTGTCTGTAGAATCCATCATTGTATTTAAAATATGTTGTGGTAAGGCAGAGATCTAAAAGTGCACAAATCTGATCTGGGGTGAAGCTGGTTCTGTTCAGTAAGGAATCGTCTTCCTGTAGTCGTCTTCTGACGGTCTCCACTGCCTCAGTTGTAGGTATGCAAGTGAAAAGTGAAACCACATCAAAGGACACCATGGTTTCATCTGGATCCAGTACAAGATTCTGGACCTTGTTAGTAAAATCTGTAGAGTTTTCAATGTGGTGGGGTGTGATGCCAACAAGCGGTGATAAGATGCACATGATCAATAGAGGGTCATAACCACCTCCAGGGGACTACGCCCACAGGGGTTTAAATACCTGGGTCTCTCCACCATTTGGTTGAGAACTGAAGAAGCCTTTCGGATGAGAGGTGAAACGTCTTCAAGAAACAAAAAGAAGTCCAGTCGCCTTTTTCAAGCTCCAGAGACTACTATGACCTGGATAACTGAGAATCTACACAGACATTCTTAAATTTGGTTTAAATGTGAAACTGATCTGATTGAGATTGAGGATTTGCAGGATACTTGAATTTAAAATGGGAAACTTCGTTTACTTTCATAAAAACAGTTATTTTAGTTTAAACCTTGAAAAATTGTAGGTATGGACAATAGTGTTCTCTCAATGATTGAATGTTTGGAGAATCACATGTTTGTAAGATGAACAACATTCAAACCAGATAAAACATCTGCCAGGGGCACGTTTTGTTGTGTCTAACACCGCTTCTTTGTTTTTTTTTTGTTTTTGTTTTTTTGTTTTTTTTTGGGGGGGGGGGGGGGGGGGGGTTAATCAATTGAAGATCAATTTATCTATGGTCTTTCTCTCAAAGGATGGAAATATGGCATGTTCACCTGTCCGCTGTCCTGCGTTGTCTTGTCACAACCCAGTGCGTCATACTGGAGAGTGTTGTCCACAGTAAGAAGTCTGCCTAACACCATCAATGCCACTTTTAAGCCTGTATTATTCCACACTTTGTTTCTTTGGAGTTTAAATATGTATACTCAATGTTTATGTAAACCTGTAGATGTGAGCAGTGTAAATTTCAGTCCAAAGTATATGAGAATGAAGAGACGTTCACATCCAAGAGACACCCCTGCCTCCAATGCCACTGCTCTGTGAGTTTTTTGGTTCATGTGACTGAAAACCTCTTTACATTTCAGAGAATTAAAACAACTAGGCTGTGTTTTAATTCCATTCAACTTCTTCTTGTTTCTGTCTGTTAGGCGGGTCAAGTGTCATGTGAACACATGGCTGCATCATGTCCTACACCACAGTGTACTCATCCAGCTAAGCACAGAAGACAATGTTGCCCCACATGCAGTAGTCAGTGTCATAAATATGTATCCAGTTTCCTCATATGTTTCAGCTTTTACAGAAACATTCAATCAGTCTTTTGTGTTTTTTCCCCAGAGTGTGAGTATGAACGGAGGGTGTATACTGATGGGACAGCGTTCACCTCTGCTGGGAGTGGATCCTGCCTGCAGTGCAGGTGTAAGGCAAGTTTGTGCAGATAAAACCCCAAACATTTTATCTAGTACAAAAAAAAAACAGGCAAGGTGCATATTTATATTTTTTCCCACAACACGAGGCATAATTCTACATCTGTTTAATGCTTTTCTTCTCTTCTGGATTATAGCACACTTTGAGTCCCACTTTTCATGCCCATTAATATCTTTTGACAGTTCCTCGCTGTGTCTCTGTTTAGAAATGTACTTTGCAGTGAAGAAAAGTGCCCTCCAGTCCACTGCTCCAACCCTGTTAGAGACCCACATCATTGCTGTCCAGTCTGCAAAAGTAATTTCTGACTCACACACATTTACAGTGCAGGTGCAGCTCATTAGTGAGTGTCCTGTATGAAAACTTCCTTTCTCATTGTAGGTTGCATAATTGATGGTGTCGAATACGAAGAGGGCTCCAACTGGCAGCCTGAGGGTCTGTGTTCCAGCTGCACTTGTGTGGATGGAGAGACCTTATGTACACCCACACCATGCCCCCCCACCAACTGTCACCATCCAACCAGGATTACTGGTAAAAAAATAAATAAATTTTTCAAATTCAAAAAGGTAACCTTTCATGTGTTCTGTATTCATTATGAAGTGAAATATTACAAACCTTTAATCATGCAATATTAAACTTAGTACTCTGTCCCTTTTGTTTCCTGAGGCTCCTGTTGTTCAGTGTGTGACAGCTGCACTTACAACCAGCATGTGTATAGTAGCGGCCAGAGGTTTACACTCCCTGACCATCCCTGTTACATCTGCACTTGTCAGGTAAGAATGCTTCCATTCATAAACAGCAATTTTCATCTCTGTACCTGCTCACAACTTATTCCTTTCAACTTCTGCTCAGGATGGCACTGTTCAGTGTGAGACACAACTTTGTCCCCCACTTAACTGCAGGGGCTCACACACCCCACCTGGAGAATGCTGCCCCAGATGCCCGGGCATCTAAACTCGGACTGTGAGTCTGTGAGTGGAGTGGGTTTTACCAACTGTGTGAGTTTGTATGAGGAAAGTGAGTGAAAGAATAAAACACAATGGCCTAATAGTAGTAACAGGAAGGTATAATTCAATTATTTTACTCATAATGAAATACTAAAAGCTACCACTAGCGCGCGTGCGCGTGTGTGTGTGTGTGTGTGTGTGTGTGTGTGTGTGTGTGTGTGTGTGTGTGTGTGTGTGTTTAATTAATTGTGGATCTAAAAAATGTTTAGAGAAGGTAAAGTAGTTTTGGTCACAGCACTGCTCAGCTGAGGAGCTATGGAGCTGAGGCTCTGTTTAAATTTATTTGATGTTTCTCATTATAATTATGCTGATTTCAAGTCAGTTTTATTTCTTTAGCAGATTTAAAAACAAAAGGAGATGACCAAAGAGCTGTAGATCTAAAATAATCAAATAACAAAAGTAAGTAAGTAAGTAAAACTATTTATATAGCACCTCTCAAGACAGGTGTCAAAACAAGATAACATGACAGATAAGACAGGAAACATAAAATAATTTAAAAAAAACAACACAAATAAGCTTGGTGGCAGCACGATGGCGTGGTGGTTAGCACTGCTGCCACCAGTCCTGGGTTCAATTCCACCTTAACCCAGGCCTCTCTTTCTGTGAGGAGTTTGCATCTTCTCCCTGTGTCTGTGTGGGTTTCCTCCCACAGTCCAAAGACATGCACTTACTGGGGTTAGGTTAATTGGCCACTCTAAATTGCCCATAGGTGTGAATATGAGTGTGGATGGCTGTCTGTCTTTCTGTGTTGGCCCTGTGACAGGCTGGCGACCTGTACAGGGTGTACCCTGCCTCTTGCCATATGTTAGCTGGGATAGGCTTGGGCCCCCCCTGTGACCCTGAACTGGATAAAGGGAAGTGAATGGATGGATGGACAAATAAGCTACCCAGAACTCAGTCTGATTTAAAAAGCTAGAGAATAAAAATAGGTCTTCAACTGAGTTTTAAAAGTGTCTACTGTTGGAGCTGTAAGGATGTGAAGCAGCAGTTTGCTCCACAGTTTTAGACCCAGCCTCCTCTGTGCTTTAATCTGCACCTTGGGACAGTTAGGAGCATTCCATCAGCAGCCTTCAATGGTCTAGTGGGAATGTGCAAACTGAAAAGATCAGAGAAACCTTATTATTCTGTCCTGGCAGTTGTGTCCAAACAAAGCACTGACAGATAGCTAACAAGAGTAAATGAGGAGCGGGGCTTTCCTTCATGAAAGTTTAATTGAACTGCCACTTCATCCACATATACTCAAATTGTAAAACTACAACAGACATAAAACACAACATGTCAGAAAAGTCTCGTCACACTTTCACATGTATTTACACATTTCTTATCAAAATAAGCACTATCACATTAAGCCGTTAACAAACACGGACATCGTTGCTAGGCAACAATGTATAACACAGGTTAGTAGCAAAAGTCTAACACAGAGATTCTTCATCAAACTTAATGATTCAAAGAAAACGGTTCACATGTGTCGTATTATATGACAAACTGTAACTAACAACACTTTCAGACGTATCTATTCCAAGGTTCAGCGCGAGAGAAACCACCGTGCTGTACAATACTCTGTTAACAGTTGAGTGAACTGAAGGCGTCTCAGACAGAAAAAGCTTATAACGTGCAGTACCCAAAACGAACACTAGGCGTCACCATAGCATCATGAAAATACGGTAGATCTAAAATAAGTAAACAAAATTGTGAAACTTAACATATTTTTTCTTAAACATAAAATGATTTACACAAGTCAGAACACTTATAGTCAATTCAAAAACTGACTGGCAGCCAGTGCAGGGAAGCTAATATGGGGGGTATGTGGGTTCTCTGTGAGATTTTGTTCAGTGTTGTCATGTCAACACACAGGTTTATTTAAAGCTGTGTTTAATTTTAATTTCAACAATAAAATTTGTCCCATGTGTGTGAATACAGATCAATAGGTTTGCCACGCAGGCACACAAGACAGGAGGATACCAACATGGAGAGAAGGACACCAGCATGGAGTTTCATAAACTTTCTAGATGGTCTCACAAAACCATCTAGAAGGGCGAATGCTGCAGTGGACAGAGTAGCCTTGGTGGTCAGTAAATTAAGGGGAGGATGCTTGGGTGTGTACATTAACAAATCCTGGTGCCAAAATGCTCTGGAATTTTCCACTGATTGTTCCCTGTACATGGAGCTAATGACAGCCGACCCTTCTACATGCCACAAGAGCTAACAGCAGTTAGTTATGTCTCTGTACCACTAAGCACTGATATGAAGGAGGCGGTGTCAGAGCTCTGCAAAATCATCAGTGAGCGACGGAGAGACCATCCAGATGCCTTCTTCATCATCAAGCTTTTATGTGACTTTCCTGCTGATATTTTACCTTCTTCTTGTGATTCTATGGTAAACAGTTTTAACAGTAAATTGCAATTACCACTTGAGATAGTGGCCCAATTGAAAACAAAAAGTAGCAACTAATCTGACACCTCTGTGCTTATATGCTTATAATTTTGAGTATAATCGTTCATTATACATTTCATTGTTTAGTAAAATTCATTTATATGTTTACTAATAAATTTAGTTACTTGAATAACTTGAGTTTACACATAATATATTATAGTATATTTTTAACTAGTTAGGCAGCTCATTCTGTTTCTCTTTACAATACTGTCTTATATATGACATTTGAGGTCAACTTGAAAGAAAGGCAGATGTGAAATGTAAGTGAGATCAGAGGTGTGATCAAAACTCACCGGTCTCTATTTCAGCTGTTTAAGTTTGTTTAATAAATAATTTGTTTAAATTAGTGAACAGTGTATTCACTTTTTTTTTTCATGGCTTTATGAGCCAGGTTGTGACAGAGGTCAAATTCAATTTCAATTCAATTCAATTCAATTTTATTTATATAGCGCCAAATCACGACAAACTGTCGCCTCAAGGCGCTTTGTATTGTGGTTAAAGACCCTACAATAATACAGAGAAAACCCAACAGTCAAAACGACCCCCTATGAGCAGCACTTGGCGAGAGTGGAAAGGAAAAACTCCCTTTTAACAGGAAGAAACCTCCAGCAGAACCAGGCTCAGGGAGGGGCAGTCATCTGCCGCGACCGGTTGGGCTGAGGGGAGAGAAAGACATGCTGTGGAAGAGAGCCAGAGATTAATATCAATTAATGATTAAATGCAGAGTGGAGTATAAACAAAGTAAATAAGGTGAATGAGAAGAAACAATGCATTATGTGAACCCCCCAGCAGACTAGGCCTATAGCAGCATAACTAAGGGATGGTTCAGGGTCACCTGATCCAGCCCTAACTATAAGCTTTATCATAAAGGAAAGTTTTAAGCCTAATCTTAAAATATATATATATATATATATATATATATATATATATATATATATATATCCTGACAATGAGCTTAACGCTATCAGGGACAAAGTCCTTAGGTGGGAGCATGAGGGCAGAGTAGGTCGGATGAGGAGTTATTTCATCCCTGTAGTCTACAGCATCCAGGGCAGGCTAAGGTGCATGGAAATATGGAAATATTAAAATAACAGTAAACTCAGACTAGTCAGCTCACATGTGAATTAAAACCCACTTGTATATCAGACATGACTGCTCCAATGGTTGCGATTCTCTTAAATCTGTCCCTCCCACACAGTTGTCCAAGGTTTACCATCAAGATGAGAGAGGTATCACATGCTGAGTCCATGGTCACTACCATCACATAAAGGTTTTTGCCAAACATTTTAAGACCTGGGGTCCAGATAAACAAAAGTAATCTCATAGGGTGCAGTTACATGCAGCTAATGGATTGTATATTCCCTACACTGGCTATCTGAAACTTGACTGTCAGGTGTCAGGGGAACCCAAGCAAGGCGTGCTAGTTATTAGAGATCCCTAACTCAGGGGCGGCACTGCCGCCCCTGGGGTGTGGGTGCCCGTGGGTCCCGGGATGTGTGGCCGGATGTCTCGGCATGGTTTTTGGCCTGCTCCCTTGGCGGCCGTGACCTGGGGGTGGCTTGGGCCTCTTTGGCGCGTGGGGGGGCTCTGCCGGGTGTCGGGCTGCTCTCGGGCGCTTGGGGCCTCGGGGGCCGCATGCCTGGCTCGTGCTGGGGGTGCCGGCCTGCCGGGGGGGGGTGGGCTGCCCGTCGTCTCTGGCTCTCTGGACTCTAGCCCCTGGATTGTGGGGGTTCCGTCTGTAGCCTCCCTCCTTCCTCTTCTGGGGAGTGTACGCGGTTGCCATCGGGATGTGTGGCCCCAAGTCTTCTGAGCTCCTGTGCTGTGGATGGCCTGGGTCCCCTGGGTCCTTCCCTATCTGCCTCTGGATCGCGGGGGGCATGGTTGCAGTTTCTCGCCCTCATTATCCAATACATTGCATGACAAAGGCGCATACACACACATTACTACAAACAATAAACTTGTGTGTGTGTGTTTGTGTGTGTGTGTATATGTAGGTGCATATGGGTGTGTGTATGGATGTGTGTGTGTGTGTGTGTGTGTGTGTGAGTATATCAACCCCTTTTATTTTTTTATTTTTTTATTTTTTTCTATCTCCTTTCTTCCTATATATATATATATATATATATATAAATATTATATATATATATATATATATAAATAAATATATATAAATATTATATATATAAATATATATAAATATTATATATATAAATATTATAAATATAAATATTAATATAAATATTATATAAAAAATATTATATAAAAATATTATATAAAAAATATAAATATTATATATATAAATATTATATATATAATATTTATATATATAATATTATATTTATATATATTAATATATGTAACATCATGACATCATAACAGATGGCAAACAGATACAATTCAATTTTACAGCATCAAATCACAACAACAAATGCCTCAAGTTGCTTTATAGAATAGAATGCCTTTATTATCATTATACAGAAGGAACTAGATAGACTGAACTAGTTTTTCAACACCACTCTGAGACAGGATGTTTCTAATTTCTAATATTGCGCAAATGCAGGAAAGCAGTCTTATGTAGTGGCTTAATATGTGCAATGACACATGACACATCCTGGTCAAAAACAACCCCAAGGCTCCACAGTGTTACTCAAGGCCCAGGTAATGCCATCCTGAGTAGGTATCTTGGTAGCCTTCTAATAATACTGCCTAAGGGACGCGTATAATGTAAACAGAGTTCAGATCAGATTGACTGTATCATCTTGGTTTACCCGTCAACCAAGATGACCTGGCAGCAGTGTGTGACTAGCAGGTGAATGACTTCATTGTGATTATCTCTCTCACAAAGCCTCACAGTCATCATAACCCAGAAACCACAGAGTCATCCTCCAGATCTCATGCTGTATGGATGTGTATGTCACAGTATGTCTCTTATTTCTTTCCTAGTGATTGACCTTGTGAAAGCCCTAAACATTCTTCACCGAAAAAATGTGACCAGCAGCATGATATATAAACTACGTCCCAGAGCACCCCACCTGACGCTCCCTGCTGAATATTCTCGCTTCCTGTACTCCAACCTTCAGGGCAGCATGGGTGTTCATGTAGTGGCACGCCAGGCACCTCGATCCACTGCCACTGTTTTTTCTCTTTCCTCTGCATCTTCACCCATTCTCCAGATCATCTCCTCCACCCTCGATAACACCCTGCGTTTGGACTACCAGGCTGAAGGAAAACCACACAGTTTTGCCAGCTTTCACTTTCCGGGGACAAACCCTTTCTCCAGTGAAACATGGGTACAGCTGGCTGTGAGCCTGGAGCCTGACAGACTGACATTTTTTGTGGACTGTCAAGAAGCTGCAGTTTTACTGATAGAAAGTGAGAACAAGATCAACCTGGAGCTTCCTCAAGATGTTCTCATCACTCTTGGCAGCACATTAGGAAAGAGAGACAGTAAATTTAGTGTGAGTTTCCTGTGCAAACTGCATATCTGTGCATGCTCACACACACAGAACAACATGACGTCACCTAAATATCTTGATTTACAGTACAGTTAGTTTTGTGGACAACATTAGATACCATGCTATAAACCTTGTGTGACAGGTGTCTGACTCTTTCTGAAAACACTATCAGAATTGAATCAAACATCAGAAAGAATTTAAAAAAGTACAGCAACTTTACTGTCTTTAAAAGTTAAATGCAATCCACCCACAAGGCATACCATATTCTGCATAACAGCTAAATTTTTACATTATTTATTTTAATGCAGGGATATCTGAAGACAGCTAAACTTTCACTGAAAGCATATCCAAGGCGTCCATGGATCTGCAACAATCTTACAGGTAAGAGAAGATTCCATCTGCTCATCATTTATCAACCGCTTACCCAGTTCAGGCTCATTGAGGAGGTGGAGCTTATCAGAACTTTAATTATAAAAAGGTGGGGTACACTGTGGAGTCCATCGCAGTGATAACACACAGAAAGACAACTGTTCACCCTTACATTCACTCCTATTATGGCCAATTATGCAGTTACCCTAAGAGGTATATGTTTGGACTGTAGAAGGAAACTAGAGTACCTGGAGAGAACCCATGCAGACATGGCGAGAACATACAAACTCTATACACAAACAAATGGAGTCTAGAACCTTCTTGCTGAGGTGGGGTGTCGTGGTTTAACTTCATCAAAACTGAATAATTTGTGTGAATTCTTTTCAATTTTAACTAGCAAACCCTATGAAAACGTTTGTTCTATTTTGATTAGACTATCTACTGATAGTCTATCCAGTAGTGTGTGTGTGTGTGTGTGTGTGTGTGTGTGTGTGTGTGTGTGTGTGTGTGTGTGTGTGTGTGTGTGCGTGTGTGTGTGTGTGTGTGTGTGTGTGTGTGTCTCCAAACCTTTGACTGGTACTGTATAGCTTGAAAATTATTTGATATATGAAGTTAAAATATCACAACAATAATTGTGTGCCCAAATTTTTAGGCAAATGGGAGATGGTTGAGCAGAAAGTCTTCTGAAAATTTGCTGATTTGCGATGGAATGACCCAAAACACATTTTATGAAAGTTTGACCTTATTTGACCTTTAAGAAGAGGTCAAAGGTCCAGAGTAATGTGATATTTAGAATATTTAGCCTATTCCATTTGCCACTGGGCAGGAAGCAGGGTAGACCCTAGACAGGTTGCCAGCCTGTTGCAGGGCTAACACAGAGAGACACACAACCATTCGTACTCACATTTACACCTACGGCCAATTTACAATCACCAATTAACCTGCTGTCAGCTGACAGGTGTGGCCCCCGTTGTGGTCTTTTATTACTGTAGCCCATCTACTTCAAGTCAAATGTGTTGGACTTTCAGAGATGATCTTCTACATAACTTGTTTTGTAATGAGAGGTTGAGTCACTGGTGCCTTCCTATCAGATCAAAGTAGTCTGGCCCTTCTCCTCTGACATCAACAAGGTATTTTCACCCAGAAAACTGCTTATCTTTTTCAGGGTCACGGGGGAGCAGGAAGCTATCCCAGCTGTCATAGGGCGAGAGACAGGGTACACCCTGGACAGGTTGCCAGCCTGTCGCAGGGCTAACACAGAGAGACAGACAACCATTTGTACTCACATTCACACCTACAGCCAATTTACAATTACCAGTTAACCTAACCCCACTAACTGCATGTCTTTGGACTGTGGGAGGAAACTGAAGAGAAAACCCATGCAGATGCAGAGAGACTTCACACAGAAAAGTCCCAGTGGTGTATTCAAACCCAGGACTCAATTATAATAAAGGATCCATTTTTTAATTTTTTTGTATTCATTCAAAAATTATCCAGGAATCATTTTAATACCCATTACTCATGAATTCCACAAAATGCCTGATTCTTCTTTTAGATGACTTGGCTCCTTCAGACACACACAGCCCAGGTTCCTGGACCAAATCTTGTCACCTTCACAATGCTTTACCTAATAAAGCAAATAATAGATCACAGGACCAAACTTACCATCATCCTCGGTACATCCAGACTGATCAGCTGCAGACAGCTGTGGTGCTGCATTCTACAAGATCTGCTCGAGATGTAAAATCTGCTTCTCAGGTAGAGGAAAATGATAGACTGAAGAAGCTAGAGAGGAGGATGGGGGAGCTGGCTCGTGTGCTGGATATGGTCCAAAATGAGGTAGAGCTTGCACTCAGTGTATAAGTTCTCATGAAAAATGCCACGATGAAACATTACAGGACATACTGGATTTATTTATTCACAGATTGACAAACTGCAGAAAGATGATAGACTGCAGAAGCTAGAGAAGAGGACAGAGGAGGTGGCTCGTGTGCTGGACATAGTCAAAGATGAGGTACAGACTCCACTTAGTGTATACATTTTCATGAAATTGACATGATGTAACATTACAGGACATACTGGGATTTTTAAAAAAGTACTCATCTATTTATTGTTTGTGTAATCACCGAATGACAAACTACAGACAGATGATAGACTGCAAGATCTCCAGAATACAACAAGGGAGCTGTCTCGTATGCTGAAAATGGTCAAAGATGAGGTACAGATTATACTTGGTGTATGACTTTTCATAAATAATGGCAATTTGAAACATTACAGGACATACTGGTATATTTTGTTTGTTCTATAACAGAATGAAAAACTGAAGTCATTTCTGAAGGAGTGCAAAAAAGGTGACTCATCTTCTGTTTATCGCATCTATCCTGTCCTATCATTTTTTGTTTTTATTTCTTTCAATCTTTAAACTTGTTACACTCATAAAAAAGCAAACAAGCATGAAAATATATCTACTGTCTGCAACATTAACACACTCAGTAGGTCTTTACTGATGGCCGTCCCTCTGCCTAACCTCGGTCAAAGTGGAGGCACATGTTTTGTCCTGACCTCCAACCCTGTTGGCTTTCATAGTTTCTGTTTCTCCAGGAGACCAGGGTGTCACAAACAGAGACAGGTATATTTGAACCACACTGAAGTCAACTAGAGTAGCTTCACACAATTGCTGTCTAACCTCTGTGTTGTGAAAATGTATTCAGGGTCTTTTAGTGTCGTTAGTGCCACTGTTATAAGAGATGTTGATGGATAGATTTTGTAACCTTGTTTGAATAATAGTGTGCTATTGAATGAGTGAGTGTGTGTTGTTATAAGCCATTAAAGGAGCATGTGGTGGCGGCAATGGGGAAAAATGAGCACATCACCATTCTCACAACTGTGGTTTGCTCTGTGCTTTGATGCAGCATTTCTTGCTGCAGAAAACAGATGTTATGATGTGTAGCTGTTAATAATTATATTAATAATAAGTAATATCAGTGGGCCAGTGTTTTATTGGCCTATCTACATCAATCAAGCAGAATATTATGACCACTGACTAGTGAATTGGATAACACTGATTGTTTCTTCATCATGGCACCTGTTACAGGATGGGATATATCAGAGAACAAGTGAATATTTTGTCCTAAAAGTTGATGTGTTACAAGCAGAAAAAGTATAAGGATTTGACTGAGTTTGAGAAGGACCAAACTGTGTTCAACAACTGGGTCAGAGCATCTCCAAAACTACATTTTTTGTGGGGTGTTTCCAGTCTGCATCTATCAAACGTTGTCTAAGGAAAGAACAGTGGTGAATATATATTTTTATTGGTCTGACAAAGAAAAAACATATTCTTATATTTTAAAATCTTAATGCAGTTTAATTATATTGCTGTTAATTTACATTTGTATTACAGGTATACTATTAGTTACAAATGTGGGTGAAATGCTTGAGCTCTACAGAGTCATGCATTAAACAAAATATCAAAACAAAAAAAATAGTTTTTGTAATCAAATTATTTGAGTTACTCAATGAATCATTGCAGCCCTATATGCAAAAAGACTTGCAGAAACTAAAAGATTTTATGCGTTAAACCTCTTGTTTTATCTTAATGGGATTGTCCTGGTCACAATGTATCCCATGGTACTGAAGATTGCTGTCAAACACCTGCATGTAATGTGAGTATTGGATGTTCAGTCAATAGGCAGCAATCAAAAATATTTAATAAGCCTGAAGAAGTCTTGTGGCACTATTTTTCTGCTCAATCTTTTTTTTTTATTATTATTTTTGGTTCTCTTCATTTAAACAGGGGAGCCTTCCTCAAAACTCCACAGAAACGAAGGTACATGACTGTCAAACACGAACATGTAATGAGTATTGGATGTTAAGCTACAATATACAACTTGTTAATTAATATTTAACAAGTTGAAAGTCTTTAGGTCACATTTTTCTGTTCATTTTTTTTACACCTTTTTGTTTTTCTTCAATTGAAATGGGGGGTCCTCCCCAGCCATGTCCTCCTCAGCCATGTCCTCCTCAGCCATGTTGTCCTCAGCCATGTTGTCCCCAGCCATGTCCTCCCCAGCCATGTCCTCCCCAGCCATGTCCTCCTCAGCCATGTCCTCCTCAGCCATGTTGTCCTCAGCCATGTCCTCCTCAGCCATGTTGTCCTCAGCCATGTTGTCCTCAGCCATGTTGTCCTCAGCCATGTCCTCCACAAAGATGCACAGAAGCAAAAGTACCTGACTGTCAAACACCAGCATGCAATGTCAGTATTTGATGTTCAGCAACAATAAGCTACAATCTAAAATATTTAATATGCTAGAAGAAGTCTGTTGGTCCCATTTTTCTGTTCATTGTTTTTCTCATTTTTGTTTCTCTTCAATTGAAACCGGGACCCTCCCCAGCCATGTCCTCCACAGCCGCGTCCTCCCCAGGTGTGCCCTACTCAGAACTGCAAAGAGGAGAATGTACCTGATTGTCAAAGACGTGCATGCGATGTGAGTATATGATTTTCAGCCACAATAAATGACAATCAGTAATACTTAATGAGCTTAAAGAAGTCCTCTGTTCCTGTTTCCTGTTCACTGTTTCTCTCATTTTTGTTTCTTTTCATTTGAATAGGGGGGTAACAGAGAGTGCTCTGCCTGTTCAGAAGAGAATGTACCTGAAGTCTGTGAACAGCAACCCACAAGTAAGGAAAGAGAAAAAAAAAAGTCTACTGAAAAATGCTTTTGACAGACACTAAAAAAAACATTCAGCAGTCCTTATTCGGTCACTTAAATAAAAATTCATTTTATGCACACTGGTAACGCTGTCTGGGCTATTCATTATATCACTTTTTCTTCTTCTTTCGTGTCGCCACAACAGATCATCTCCCTCCGTCTCATCCTATTCCTGGCATCCTCTTCTTTCACACCAACCCTCTGCATGTCCTCCTTCACCACACCCATGCTATTTATTAGATCACCATGGTACAAAATATGTAAGCTTAAACTGGGACATATCCAGCTTATTTTAATTGTCATTTAAAATAATATTATTAGTATTCTGATCTCTTTACATTATTATTATTATTATTATTATTATTATTATTATTATTATTATTATTATTATTATTATTATTATTATTATTATTATTTCTTTATGTTAAGAAACAGTTCATGCTGTTCTCATCACATGTAATTAAAATTTCAGCATATGTGTTAGACAATAGAGATGGTATGTCTATTTGTGTGTCTTGTAGGCTGTGTTGTGAATGGGTATGACTTCCCTAATGGAGCTGTGATCCCTGGTGGAGACCCTTGTCAAGAGTGTAGATGTGTGGTACGTCTATAGCTTACCATCAGTTACCCCACCCCTGGTGAGGGGGACAGGGTATTGTTGTTGGTATGTTTGTTTGTTAAGAATATTACTGCAAAACTACCATTCTGATACATACCAAATTTTCATGAGGGGGCCAGTGACTTCTAGATCACCTGATTCAATTTTGCTATAATAGGCTCAAAGCCAGAGGTCAAGTTTTTTATGAAAATCTTGTGAACATGAAAAATCAAATGATGTGAGGTAGAACGTTCAAATACACACCATAGATGCATCTCAGATTACTTAGTTCTAACTATAATAATTCCAATC
This sequence comes from Archocentrus centrarchus, assembly GCF_007364275.1. Lineage (NCBI taxonomy): Eukaryota > Metazoa > Chordata > Actinopteri > Cichliformes > Cichlidae > Archocentrus > Archocentrus centrarchus. The sequence goes on along the minus strand of NC_044351.1, from coordinate 21,845,902 downwards.
ACAGAATGTGATGACCCATTAGGATCTACTGAGACCTGCTAATTATGTGTTCAAGGACTTCCAGGGGATTTGCACCACCTAAAATTTCTACTACCAGGAGGCTGAGGGACAGCACTGGCAGTTGACAGTATTTTTGTTCAGGCATTAAAAGCATCTTTTCATTCTTAAATTTGGTTTAAATGTGAAACTGATCTGATTGAGATTGAGGATTTGCAGGATACTTGAATTTAAAATGGGAAACTTCGTTTACTTTCATAAAAACAGTTATTTTAGTTTCAACCTTGAAAAATTGTAGGTATGGACAATAGTGTTCTCTCAATGATTGAATGTTTGGAGAATCACATGTTTGTAAGATGAACAACATTCAAACCAGCTAAAACATCTGCCAGGGGCACGTTTTGTTGTGTCCAACACCGCTTTTTTGTTTTTTTTGTTTTTGTTTTTTGTTTTTTTTTTGGGGGGGGGGGGGGGGGTTAATCAATTGAAGATCAATTTATCTATGGTCTTTCTCTCAAAGGATGGAAATATGGCATGTTCACCTGTCCGCTGTCCTGCGTTGTCTTGTCACAACCCAGTGCGTCATACTGGAGAGTGTTGTCCACAGTAAGAAGTCTGCCTAACACCATCAATGCCACTTTTAAGCCTGTATTATTCCACACTTTGTTTCTTTGGAGTTTAAATATGTATACTCAATGTTTATGTAAACCTGTAGATGTGAGCAGTGTAAATTTCAGTCCAAAGTATATGTAAATGGAGAGACGTTCACATCCAAGAGACACCCCTGCCTCCAATGCCACTGCTCTGTGAGTTTTTTGGTTCATGTGACTGAAAACCTCTTTACATTTCAGAGAATTAAAACAACTAGGCTGTGTTTTAATTCCATTCAACTTCTTCTTGTTTCTGTCTGTTAGGCGGGTCAAGTGTCATGTGAACACATGGCTGCATCATGTCCTACACCACAGTGTACTCATCCAGCTAAGCACAGAAGACAATGTTGCCCCACATGCAGTAGTCAGTGTCATAAATATGTATCCAGTTTCCTCATATGTTTCAGCTTTTACAGAAACATTCAATCAGTCTTTTGTGTTTGTTCCCCAGAGTGTGAGTATGAACGGAGGGTGTATACTGATGGGACAGCGTTCACCTCTGCTGGGAGTGGATCCTGCCTGCAGTGCAGGTGTAAGGCAAGTTTGTGCAGATAAAACCCCAAACATTTTATCTAGTACAAAAAAAAAACAGGCAAGGTGCATATTTATATTTTTTCCCACAACACGAGGCATAATTCTACATCTTTTTAATGCTTTTCTTCTCTTCTGGATTATAGCACACTTTGAGTCCCACTTTTCATGCCCATTAATATCTTTTGACAGTTCTTTGCTGTGTCTCTGTTTAGGGTGGAAATGTACTTTGCAGTGAAGAAAAGTGTCCTCCAGTCCACTGCTCCAACCCTGTTAGAGACCCACATCATTGCTGTCCAGTCTGCAAAAGTAATTTCTGACTCACACACATTTACAGTGCAGGTGCAGCTCATTAGTGAGTGTCCTGTATGAAAACTTCCTTTCTCATTGTAGGTTGCATAATTGATGGTGTCGAATACGAAGAGGGCTCCAAATGGCAGCCTGAGGGTCTGTGTTCCAGCTGCACTTGTGTGGATGGAGAGACCTTATGTACACCCACACCATGCCCCCCCACCAACTGTCACCATCCAACCACGATTACTGGTAAAAAAAAAAAAGAAAAATTTTTTCAAATTCAAAAAGGTAACCTTTCATGTATTCTGTATTCATTATGAAGTGAAATATTACAAACCTTTAATCATGCAATATTAAACTTAGTACTCTGTCCCTTTTGTTTCCTGAGGCTCCTGTTGTTCAGTGTGTGACAGCTGCACTTACAACCAGCATGTGTATAGTAACGGCCAGAGGTTTACACTCCCTGACCATCCCTGTTACATCTGCACTTGTCAGGTAAGAATACTTCCATTCATAAACAGCAATTTTCATCTCTGTACCTGCTCACAACTTATTCCTTTCAACTTCTGCTCAGGATGGCACTGTTCAGTGTGAGACACAACTTTGTCCCCCACTTAACTGCAGGGGCTCATACACCCCACCTGGAGAATGCTGCCCCAGATGCCCGGGCATCTAAACTCGGACTGTGAGTCTGTGAGTGGAGTGGGTTTTACCAACTGTGTGAGTTTGTATGAGGAAAGTGAGTGAAAGAATAAAACACAATGGCCTAATAGTAGTAACAGGAAGGTATAATTCAATTATTTTACTCATAATGAAATACTAAAAGCTACCACTAGCGCCCGCGCGCGTGCGCGTGTGTGTGTGTGTGTTTAATTAATTGTGGATCTAAAAAATGTTTAGAGAAGGTAAAGTAGTTTTGGTCACAGCACTGCTCAGCTGAGGAGCTATGGAGCTGAGGCTCTGTTTAAATTTATTTGATGTTTCTCATTATAATTATGCTGATTTCAAGTCAGTTTTATTTCTTTAGCAGATTTAAAAACAAAAGGAGATGACCAAAGAGCTGTAGATCTAAAATAATCAAATAACAAAAGTAAGTAAGTAAGTAAAACTATTTATATAGCACCTCTCAAGACAGGTGTCAAAACAAGATAACATGACAGATAAGACAGGAAACATAAAATAATTTAAAAAAAACAACACAAATAAGCTGGGTGGCAGCACGATGGCGTGGTGGTTAGCACTGCTGCCACCAGTCCTGGGTTCAATTCCACCTTAACCCAGGCCTCTCTTTCTGTGAGGAGTTTGCATCTTCTCCCTGTGTCTGTGTGGGTTTCCTCCCACAGTCCAAAGACATGCACTTACTGGGGTTAGGTTAATTGGCCACTCTAAATTGCCCATAGGTGTGAATATGAGTGTGGATGGCTGTCTGTCTTTCTGTGTTGGCCCTGTGACAGGCTGGCGACCTGTACAGGGTGTACCCTGCCTCTTGCCATATGTTAGCTGGGATAGGCTTGGGCCCCCCCTGTGACCCTGAACTGGATAAAGGGAAGTGAATGGATGGATGGACAAATAAGCTACCCAGAACTCAGTCTGATTTAAAAGCTAGAGAATAAAAATAGGTCTTCAACTGAGTTTTAAAAGTGTCTACTGTTGGAGCTGTAAGGATGTGAAGCAGCAGTTTGCTCCACAGTTTTAGACCCAGCCTCCTCTGTGCTTTAATCTGCACCTTGGGACAGTTAGGAGCATTCCATCAGCAGCCTTCAATGGTCTAGTGGGAATGTGCAAAGTGAAAAGATCAGAGAAACCTTATAGTCAATTCAAAAACTGACTGGCAGCCAGTGCAGGGAAGCTAATATGGGGGGTATGTGGGTTCTCTGTGAGATTTTGTTCAGTGTTGTCATGTCAACACAGCCCCCCTCCCTTCCTCCCTTTTTAGATTTCTAATACTGGACTACAGCTCTTAGTCTAGCATTAAAAATACTAAGGGATTCCCACAAGGAACCAGTGGGAGAACTGCCCAGTAGAGAAACTCAAAGTTTTCTCTGTTTTTTGAGGGTGAATGGCATCAGAGCTGTGCAGCCAATCAATATACCACATCCCACAGTCCTTAAGCATGTCTATCATTATAACCTACTCTTTGCAAATGTTTACAAATATTGATTACTGAAACTGTGTTGTCCATCGAAACATTTCCTCCAGATGTTATGTTTAGATATTTCTGTCCTGGAACACTGCAAGGTGATATAAAAGATATTTAAGCATATTTACGCTGCAAAAGCCACAGAGGTATAAGCAAGGGGAATTTTTTTTAAAAAGTCCAAATATCAGACTCGCTTTGGTAATGGAGCATAATTTCTCCCTTTAATGCCCGATGCAAGGGTTGTTCAGCTTTGGAATGTCATTTTGGATGCTTGTGCCTGGGTTTATTTAAAGCTGTGTTTAATTTTAATTTCAACAATAAAATTTGTCCCATGTGTGTGAATACAAATCAATAGGTTTGCCACGCAGGCACACAAGACAGGAGGATACCAACATGGAGAGAAGGACACCAGCATGGAGTTTCATAAACTTTCTAGATGGTCTCACAAAACCATCTGGAAGGGCGAATGCTGCAGTGGACAGAGTAGCCTTGGTGGTCAGTAAATTAAGGGGAGGATGCTTGGGTGTGTACATTAACAAATCCTGGTGCCAAAATGCTCTGGAATTTTCCACTGATTGTTCCCTGTACATGGAGCTAATGACAGCCGACCCTTCTACATGCCACAAGAGCTAACAGCAGTTAGTTATGTCTCTGTACCACTAAGCACTGATATGAAGGAGGCGGTGTCAGAGCTCTGCAAAATCATCAGTGAGCGACGGAGAGACCATCCAGATGCCTTCTTCATCATCAAGCTTTTATGTGACTTTCCTGCTGATATTTTACCTTCTTCTTGTGATTCTATGGTAAACAGTTTTAACAGTAAATTGCAATTACCACTTGAGATAGTGGCCCAATTGAAAACAAAAGTAGCAACTAATCTGACACCTCTGTGCTTATATGCTTATAATTTGAGTATAATCGTTCATTATACATTTCATTGTTTAGTAAAATTCATTTATATGTTTACTAATAAATTTAGTTACTTGAATAACTTGAGTTTACACATAATATATTATAGTATATTTTTAACTAGTTAGGCAGCTCATTCTGTTTCTCTTTACAATACTGTCTTATATATGACATTTGAGGTCAACTTGAAAGAAAGGCAGATGTGAAATGTAAGTGAGATCAGAGGTGTGATCAAAACTCACCGGTCTCTATTTCAGCTGTTTAAGTTTGTTTAATAAATAATTTGTTTAAATTAGTGAACAGTGTATTCACTTTTTTTTTCATGGCTTTATGAGCCAGGTTGTGACAGAGGTCAAATTCAATTTCAATTCAATTCAATTCAATTCAATTTTATTTATATAGCGCCAAATCACGACAAACTGTCGCCTCAAGGCGCTTTGTATTGTGGGTAAAGACCCTACAATAATACAGAGAAAACCCAACAGTCAAAACGACCCCCTATGAGCAGCACTTGGCGAGAGTGGAAAGGAAAAACTCCCTTTTAACAGGAAGAAACCTCCAGCAGAACCAGGCTCAGGGAGGGGCAGTCATCTGCCGCGACCGGTTGGGCTGAGGGGAGAGAAAGACATGCTGTGGAAGAGAGCCAGAGATTAATATCAATTAATGATTAAATGCAGAGTGGAGTATAAACAAAGTAAATAAGGTGAATGAGAAGAAACAATGCATTATGTGAACCCCCCAGCAGACTAGGCCTATAGCAGCATAACTAAGGGATGGTTCAGGGTCACCTGATCCAGCCCTAACTATAAGCTTTATCATAAAGGAAAGTTTTAAGCCTAATCTTAAAAAAAAAAAATATATATATATATATATATATATATATATCCTGACAATGAGCTTAACGCTATCAGGGACAAAGTCCTTAGGTGGGAGCATGAGGGCAGAGTAGGTCGGATGAGGAGTTATTTCATCCCTGTAGTCTACAGCATCCAGCATCCAGGGCAGGCTAAGATGCATGGAAATATGGAAATATTAAAATAACAGTAAACTCAGACTAGTCAGCTCACATGTGAATTAAAACCCACTTGTATATCAGACATGACTGCTCCAATGGTTGCGATTCTCTTAAATCTGTCCCTCCCACACAGTTGTCCAAGGTTTACCATCAAGATGAGAGAGGTATCACATGCTGAGTCCATGGTCACTACCATCACATAAAGGTTTTTGCCAACATTTTAAGACCTGGGGTCCAGATAAACAAAAGTAATCTCATAGGGTGCAGTTACATGCAGCTAATGGATTGTATATTCCCTACACTGGCTATCTGAAACTTGACTGTCAGGTGTCAGGGGAACCCAAGCAAGGTGTGCTAGTTATTAGAGATCCCTAACTCAGAAAATATGCATGGTATGAGCATGATTGCGTTAGTGGTCGAGTGACCACAATTAGGGTCCTCCCTTTGTTTCCTCCCTACCTCCCTATTTGGAGAGGTCTGCTTGCAGAGAATCAGTGACATTGCAGAGAAGCAATGGTTCACGGCTAAAAAGAGGGTATTTGGATTTTGAGTTTTCTTGTGCTGGATGAGAATGGAGAGAACACTGAGAGCAATAGTGCTGATGGAGATATATTTGCTCTGGGTCTTTGTTTTCCTCGTGCATGGACAATCTAGTGCAAATCAGGAAAATGGTAAGATAACAAAATGTTTGAGCCACAGGGAGCACAAGGATTGTTTAGATTAGTTTTGAGTTAATTTTCTG